>NW_026925647.1:175000-260805 GCF_032062105.1 Saccostrea cuccullata
AGTAAAATGGGAAAATCTTAGGGATGGCTGGACAGACAGAATCTCAGGAGAGCTAAAAATGGGTTGAGACAAGGAGAAATGATGAATTTTTAATATACCTTTTTCTGAATAGATGTGTTGTGCAGCAGTACTGCCAGTAGAGGAGAAAAACATCTTAGAATCAGGTAGCAGAACTGGACCAGTACACTGACTACCTTCCTTGATGATTTCCCTATCCATGAAACCTTGGGAGTCAAAAAAAATTTTTTTGTTACAATTCATCAATAATCAGTAATGTATGGATAATTCAGAATTAGAATGATTTTTTTATGTCATATGTATAAATTGAGGAAAACTCACATTGTGTAATATTTACTCAATTTTGAATTCTTTTAATTACTGTCATGCACAAAATCTTGTAATTTCTCAAAAAAATAAAAATTAGTGCATTAACACTGTTTTTAACAAGCTTAATGGAAAACTGTACTCTAACTGAATCCTTACATATTTTGCATAATAATCTCCTCCTAAACATGCTGAAGTTGCTGCAATGTTTGGAAGAAATTTTCCCACAAGGGACTTTAGTTCCAGCATTCCTCCTTATACTACAAACCAACAGAAAATTCAGTGAGTCACAGATATTCATCATTAGTTATATTTGCAATATTTATACTATTACATGAAACACTGTTCCGAGCAAAATTTCTTTTGAAAAAGGCATTTAAATGCAATTTTAACTCATTCAAAATTTGCCAAATTGTTTCACTAATTCAAATCTATAGTTCATAATTTTCTTATCAATTGTTCTGCCATGGAATTAAATACATATTAAGGTTTATAGTTGGATCAAATTCATTTTAAAAATTATAATGTAGTACGTATAATATCATTGGTTTTCTGTGTTAATCAAAACTTTACCTGTTAAGACATTTCAAAGTTCCAATATATATAAAGATTCTTCTAAGGAGTTTCCATATTTCTTATGTCCTGAAATAATCCACAACAAAGTTGAAAACTCACAGCAATATTCAACATGTTCAAAACAAATAAGAAGGAGAAAGGCTGCTAGCTTTTACCATGTTTACACTTGATATAATTTAATTATGTACCATGTGTACAAGTATCTATCTCGATAACTATGTCTGTTCAAACCTGAACTCAGATAACATGCAGATAATGCATGTAGAATGTCATAAGTATATATCACAAGGTCAAAGTCTAAATAGTAAATTAATGTGTTACTGTTACTTATCATTGGGCAAAGTCTAATCATTTGTATTATATTTATTTTAATTTTACTTATCTTATGGCAAACGCCAAAGTCCTGATAATTTCATTTACTTTTTTGTTCGTTCGTTACAAACATTATGTACATGCCACAAGCACTTGTTTCTGTAATAAATTTTTGACCCATAGTATAAATGTTATTATTATACTATGGGTAAAAAATTTATTACAGAAACAAGTGCCTGTGGTACATGCAGATGATTCACATAACTATATTTACATTTGCAAATGTTTTCCTTTATATAACATTACTGAAAGGAATGTGTATCTATAACTGTATAAATACAGGTACGGGGTCAGGAGGTCATAGATGTGCGTATGGATAAACGTTTGATGTAATTTCTCAGTGACATCATAAAGGGTCGACCGCTTTCAGTGGATTACATACTTGCTGTTGAGTTTGAAAAATAATGCATTCCACACGCTAAAAGTCATAATCAGGCAAATATAAAGTATGAATAAGTCACAAATGTAAATATAAATAATAAGGTATCATTTTAAACGAGCTATAAATACGGGTTGGTACGAGATTAAATTCATCATGAAGCCCTTATGGAATTTGATCTCGTGACCAACCCATATTTATATCCCGATAGATATTTAAAAATGATATATACTTTATTTCTTAAATACAGTGACTGGTCGATATAAACATTAGGATAGATTAGAAATGACCCTGGGCCAAAAGTCAAAGGTCATTCTTCCTCATATATAGCTTCATAAGAAAAAATACCACCACCCCCCCCCCCCCCCCCCCCCCAATGCTGTAGCTATTTCTTTAATAACTAATTCCTCCTTTCATGTCAAAAATGCCTGTAACCCTTATTAGTCATCAAAGTTACCTTCCAAGTGATTATATACTTCTGACAGTGATTGACTAGTGATTATGTACATGTGTATATGATGTAGATAAATAAACATAATTAAGTTCATTATTGTGATCACAAAGTCAAAACGTATTATTTCAAATTCAAACAAATTTAGCAATCTTTTGAAATGTTTGTTTTTGCTGAAGATATATGTCAAGGACCCTCTTGATTGATACTTGAGATAACATACTGATAGATATTTATTTTTTCATAAACCTGATAAATTAAAGTACCAAACATGGAGTGGTGTAGAGTAAGAAATGACACAATTTTTAAGCAGTCAAGGACTTAACACATTTATATAGTTTTACATAATGGTTATCTCAACTGTATTCTGACAAATTTTGCATGTGCTTAGAATTTCAGAATTTTGAACTTCTTTTGTGTCAATTTTTCAGAATATGAACTCCTTTCTAACTAAGGAAAATAATGAAATAACTACCTTTTAGGATGTTTAGTTGGGATACCCTTCAATTACAAAAAAAAAAAAATGCAATACACACTTTACATTAGTATTTCAGGATTTCTGAACATCCTGTTTACAAGCTTAGTCATGTTAGCATGGTTAGTTGTAGGAAATTTAATCATCCATCCTACAAGATTCATAAGGCCAAATAAAAAAAACTCTGGTGTCTCATCCAGAAATTTTAAAATGAAGTGAAGTCAACAGTTCTTCTTTTTTTAAATTATTTTCTAAGCAAGAGATATTCTTTTCCTTGTTAAAAAATTATGTCAAAAACTTGGCATCTTGATAAAACAGTTCAAAAAGCAAAAAACTCATTTTTTTTTTTTTTTACTAAGACGGCAAATTTATACCCCTAATATCTTTTATTTCCTGCTTTCTAAATCTGTTACTTACAGTGCAATGCCATAAGCATTTCATGTTTTTATTCCTGCTTTTATTGAAAATTAAAGAAAAAGTGAGTTAGCTCACATACCCCACGCTCCCCCAAAACTTGACGGTGAAACACATAATGAAAGGCACAGTGCACTTTAAATACATAGTATAGATCAAAAAGGGCAATAATTGCAAAAAAATCTTCACATCAAAACGTCTTACATATGAGGACATTTAAATGTGGAATGAAGTTTCTAGATAAATAATGGAATCAAAATTTCTTGGCATTATACAAATCCAAACATTAATTTGAAGTGGTTGTGGGGGGTTGGGGAGAGAAATTTTCTTGAATAATAGGCAAAACTCTTTGGGATAAAAGAAACTATGTACAACAGTTTAAGAGGAGTGTTGCTGACAAACTGTTCATCTCTATATTCTAAATATGGCCAAAAAGTCTAAGTTGGAAAGTGTGGAAATTCCCGGAAAAATAAAGGAATTTCCTGGTAACATCTACATATTGTGTCCTAAATATCTACAAAGTTTGACGAAATTCTGTGCAGCGGTTTATGAGGAGTTGCGCTGACAAACTGTTCATCTCTATATTCAAGGTATGGCCAAATGCCTAAGTTAAAAAGTGCGGAAATTCCCGGAAAAAAATGGAATCGGAATTTCCCGGTAATATGCACATCTACACATTGTGTCCTAAATACCTGCAAAGTTTGACGAAATTCTGTCCAGCGGTTTATGAGGAGTTGCGCTGACAAACTGTTCATCTCTATATTCAAGGTATGGCCAAATGCCTAAGTTAAAAAGTGCGGAAATTCCCGGAAAAATAATGGAATCGGAATTTCCTGGTAATATGCACATCTACACATTGTGTCCTAAATACCTGCAAAGTTTGACGAAATTCTGTCCAGCGGTTTATGAGGAGTTGCGCTGACAAAAAAAGAGGACTGACTGACGGACTGACTGACTGACTGACGGACGGGTCAAAAACATTATACCTCCCGCAACTAGTTGCGTGGGGTATAAAAATATTCCTTAGTTGAATTTATCATGTTTATGCAGATATTTCTTTTAAAACAATGTCAATCATGACTAATTTTAGGTAGAATTATATCTGGTTACCCTGAGCATGCCGGTCTATTTTACATTTAACATAGATTGACCTTCTTACAAAGAAAAAAGAAAAAACTTCTAAATGAAGCACAGAAAAATAATAATAATTTTAATAGCTTAGACATTAAAAACCTCAAAAATACTTTTGGATCATTACATGTGAAAATATGTCTTGAATGTCTTAATTAAACTCGAAAACTACACCTCTGATCATTTAATATGATATTGTAAAGCACAACAACTTGCTTTGTATACATGTATTGTTTTACTTTTACACATTTTTTAAATTTATAAATTTATAGCATTGAATTCATTTCTAGCAGCAAATTATTGGATTTCTCTTCCATATGAAAATATATATATAGCAACTTTAAAGCACCCATAAATGCTGGTCATTTTGAGTGAATTTAAAATAAAGGATAATTTACTTCTGTTTCTTCATAGCTTATCTTGTATCAGACAAGCTGATGAGCTTATATAATATAACGATAGATCACTTTTCAATAGAACAGGTTTGTCATTTTAAAATTTTCGAGATTTGATCATTTTTGCATAGTATTTGAAAGGTTGTTTTAACCTGTGTGCTTTAATATATGTCACAAATAGTTGTCATCCCTAATTTTTCTGTACAGACATTAATTATCTGTTTTAATACCTGCCCTCCCCTTATTGATTAAACAAAACACAGTTAAAACCTTATCAGTAGCAAGAATGGACTCTGTAAACATGAAATATCACAAACTGTAAATATCTTTTTATCATATTTCTTTTCGAAAATAGAAGAAAAATGTGGAACTAATATTGTCATAAATACTTATAATAAATCAAAGTACTGAGACAGTACTGAAAGACAGGGTCAAAATAATTTTCATGCTAGATTTCACGAATGAGATTTTTTTAACGAGTTTTAATACTTTTTTTTCAATTAACTTACTTAATATAAAACTGTGAATAATACAAATTCGCGTTTTTTCATTTAATTTATGGTAGAAATTTCAATAATTGCTAAGTCTATAAACCTTTTTGAACTGTCCGCATTTACCTGGTCCGAATTAATATTTTTCCAGAAGTAAACAATGGATGATGCGAGCACAGTTGTAATACTACGCAGGAGAGTACTTTGTTTGAATGAAGTATCGCTTTGTTTAACCTGAGGTACTTTTTTTTACAGGTTTCAACCAATGATATTTGTTGTTTTAAATTGACTGCATTTAAAACGAAAGTAAAACAAGAAAGAAAATCGTACGCAAAATATTTCCAAATAACATAGCTAAAAATTGAATGCACACCTTGTCGCCATGATTGATTGATTTAATGCGCCATTTTTCACTTCAATGCGACTGTGGCGCATGGCGCAAGCCCTTCCCAATCACTGCATATTTGGCCCCACATGGGGCAATGGAAAATCCCTGCCACAACTATAATGGTTCATTGACTCATAATTCAAATATACCGTAAAATGTCTTATTGATTTTGCCTACCCATTTTACCAACTTGGAAATGAACAATTGACGAAGTGTCTAGAAAATTCAAAATATTGCATGTATTAAGGCGATAATTACAGTAAATACAAAAGAACCTTCAATGAACATAATCTGAAAAATTCTGATCAATTGGTGGAGTCTTAGCGAAGATATTTGAATTTTCATTTGTCCTGGCCCGGGTAAGCCTCCCATTTTACCAACACTCTAAATAGTAATTTCATCGGGATCGAGATGACACTATTTCTATCATTTTTAAACTGATTTCATACATTTAAATAATTATTATATTAAGTGATTATTAACTCCTATATACATTAATATGCTGTGTTTTATAGCTAGAATTCGCTTGAGTTTTTTGTTTTGCTGTTTAATAATTAATAAATAATGTTCCAATATGTCATGTCCTAAGCAAGTTCATTTGAAAGCTTATTACGCAAAACTTTTAAATTTTAAGCAATACTAGCAATTCTATGATCACATCCCTAAGATAAAGCTTTCAAAATTTTTTCCTTACCATTACTAAATATTGTAGTAGTATCTGTTTCCACTCTTGGAAAACCAATATTAGTATCAATTTGATAACATCTCTACGCATGCGCTGAACAGTCAGAGCGAACCCGATATCATTAGCAAATATTTATAAATAGCATGCATGCAGTCCTATCATAAACTTTATAAACGTCCTAAAAAGTTTTCGGTAGAGCTCTACAATCATTTTTTTCTGGAATTCGCGGATACATGTAAGAAGGTTTCAAGGTTTGCGTGAGATTGGTACATGTATACTCTACACATTTTTTAGAGACACTTGTGTACCCCCCTCCCCCTGATAAAATATCAACCCCAGGGGTTGTTTGACATTTCTTCCCTTATTATATTATTACACTTATTTATAATGCATACCACAGGAAAAATCGTTCCAAACAATAATACCCTACTTGTGGTTAGTTGTGGACCAATCTGATTAAAATAGCTGTTATGATTCGCTAACGCTTTTCAGAACAGATTGCTTGTTGACCCCCCCCCCTCACCCCCCCCCCCCCAAAAAAAAAATAAATAAAAATTAATATATCTCCACAAAGAGGGTGTTGCAGTTCTTTTGTTATTTTCCCTAAATGTGTAGCAGATTAAAAGAATTTTTATGGTGCAAACACTCATATTAATTTTTATTCAAATGCAACAATATGTAAAGCACAACGAAAAACAATATTTGGAAGGTGTGTATTGACTTCCAATTTGCTATGAAATGATTTGAAAATTAGTCTTTCGGCAAAATTTATCAGATTTTCCGTTTTTTAAATAGGGAATCCCCATTGTTCTGAAAAAATGCCTCCATGAAACAAAATAATTTTGATATATACACAAAGAGGCAGGAATTTTCTTCAAAACTGCCATTTCCGATTTTTGTTTCAAAGAGGCACATTTTTGAAAAACGCAAAAATTGAATAAAATTATTCTCCAAACAAAATGCAAAATGTGTACTTTAAATAACACTACGAAACTATCGTCTATGGTCTAGTGGATATGCTGGTGAGCTTCCAACTAGTACTTTTATCAGAGAAAGGGTTCGAATCCTGGTATGGATCATTTTTGTAAATTTTTTTCCATATGTAATGGTACTGCAATGAAATTATATATGTTTTGAAAGAGAGGTGGGAGGGGGGAATGTCAAGAAGTTAATTGAGTATTTGTCTTGGGAAATAAAGTTACTGTATTATTTAAATAATATATTTTTTACACTGTAGTTATTGCAGTTTTGGTCTCTTAGTTAGTAGCCAAGATTTGATTTGAAACAAATATTAAAAAAAGGTCTTGGATGTAGCATTAACAGTGTGATTATGGGACGCAGTTTTATTTCATGAAAAATATTTTCGCACGATGTTTACAGTATACATGTATCTCTGAAAATGCTGCTTTAGCCATTGTGCTTTTTGTTGTTCCAACCTCTTTCGTGCAAAATGACGAGTGTTTTGCTGTATCAAGCAGGAAATACCCGCCGTAAACATAGTCCTCTACGTATTATCTATATTTAGACATAACGAGGGTATTTAAATGTCCTTCTCGATATATAGGGAATAATCGCGAGTTTCTGCAACACCCTCTTATATTTATTACACTTCATGATTTATAATGTATATACAATGGGAAAATTCGAGGAAAAACCAAAATAGTCGTTCCATACAAATATACCATTTGTAATCTTTTTCAATATGTGGTAGGGTATTTTTGTATGGAACGATTATTTTGTTTTGTCCCCCCCCCAAAAAAAAAAAAATTTCCTGTCTTATACATTCTTCCCAAGTCAAGAGTTTCTGATCCGCTCCACTCTTGACTTGGGAAGATGTTACATACAGGAAATAAATAAATGTAATAAACATAATTTGTGAAGATATAATCAACATGCAGCTGGGTTGATATTTTTTTCTACAAGTACCTATTTTTTTTTTGGGGGGGGGGGGGGGGGAGGGCACTGCCTTGCTTATAGCGAGCGCAGCATACAGAAGCTCTCTATACAGAATCAAGCATAAAATCTATTTCGAAATGGTAATAATTAAATTCCATACACAGATTTTATGCTTGATTATTTTTTTTCTTCTGTTCTTGCACGAAAGTTTGTAGAGCTTGCTGTGGGGGTGGGAGGGATTCCGTCTGGAATTTTTAAAGTTATGAAATGTATACATAGTAAAGTGGGTAACCCCCCCCCCCCCCCCCCACGTGAAATGTTGGTGTGGTAGCAAAAAAGTGAAAGAATATACACCCTTTTCCTCGCTCGACATAGGTTTTACACGGTTTATGTTTTTGCTGTTGGACACCCCTCCCCCTTCCAGAAAAATCCTTGATTCTTGATTGGCATTAGAGTGATTAGACTATCAATCTCTTTACGTTTTGTGATACGACTGTCTTTAATCATGGTTTTGGAGTTCAAGGAAATATTCGAATCACACAAGTGACTACACGTCATGAAATTTTGCCAACTTGAAAAATAATCATGAATAACTTCCTGCTACGTGATAGGCTAAACTATTTATCAAAAACGAAAATCATTTGGTCTTCCGGAAGAAAATAAAATGAATACAAATATTGTAAGAGAGGGAAGCAAAAAAAAAAAAACCTCGCAAATCCCTTTAAAAATAATCAAGTGTGACTACTGAAAAGAAAACTAAGCACATATCCTTTACAGTATGATTATTAAAACATAATCTGACACCATTCTTTTGTTCAATTTTCATTATCCGATAATTATATGGATATGATAATGCGAGTGCTTTAAATACATAATATAGCATTGTAAATGTTCGAACTTACGGTTATTCAAAATAACCATATATATAGTCATCTTCCGTATGTCTAACTATTTACACAGTCATGCATAAACTTCCCACTCGACGACTATCAAAATATACAAAAAAATGGAGAGAGAGAGAGAGATAGAGAGAGAGAGAGATTAATGTGTCTCTAATAACGATGTTCAATTAAATAAAGTATACAAAGTAAACACCATTAAAATTCGATAAGATTTTTTTTCGCTATTACACCGCCATTCATCTTTATTCTGTCTAAGACCGACTCTTTGCAGTGCACCCCGAATCTGCAGAAGTGCTTAGTATTTTAACTCATGCAAATGGATATAGTGCATAATTGCTACATGATTAAAAAAATTGCAGGGGCGTTTATCCCAGAAACACTGATATTGAATTATTTGAAACAAACTATATATAAAAATTTCCCAAACCCACTCAAAATAATAAAGATAAGCAAATTTATATGACAACAAGTCTGCGATTTTAAATAGATGTAAACTGAAAGTAAATGAAATTTTAAAGTAAAATACATTTATGAAAAAGTATTAAGCTAAAATAGCAAAATATAATAATAACACGTTAAGAATTGTATAATAGTAAAGGCTGATCCAAACCTATTAATGATTTTCTTCCTACACCCATATAGCCATAGACAAGGAAGATAATTTAAACATGCATTGTGAGATCAGCCGATTAGAATTCTATTTTGAGGAAGACCATCTGCTCATTGTGTTATTTACACAATCCACAATGATGTTTAATTGTGAAGGATATGCCCAGAAAACGAAGAATTTAATAAAACAATCGATTATTCATAGGAACAATGAAACAATCAATTATTCACCTGAAAGATAACAATGTTGACCAACGCATGCAATAAACTGCAGTTACCTAATCACGTGACAAATCAGGTTGTTTTATATATATAAGTGCTCTAAAACCTTGTATCTCAGAAGATTTAAAGAGCATGCAAACGTTCATTGTTACATATGGATATACTTTACAGAAGAATGTCATCAGCGTTCAATATGTGTCTATTGCTATATTCATACTGAAAGGACTTATTATTGTAGAAGATAAATATGCATAATTATGTATTTTTGAAAGAGTGCACTGTATGTATAATTAATCCTCCATTTTGTATGCTTATGTGTATTTTAACGGTAAGCACACTATAGTGTCTTTGTTATAATGCCCTATTAATAGAAATTAACTTTTGCATTGTATTGTATATTGAGAGAGAGAGAGAGAGAGAGAGAGAGAGAGAGAGAGAGAGAGAGAGAGAGAGAGAGAGAGAGCTTCTTCTCTCTATATATGTAGATTTTTCAGAACTAGAAAAGGTAAGTCATTGAAAAAAATTAACTTTCAATACGAAGCATAATCATGTTAATGAAATAAATATTTTCTCTGTGTTCTTTGAATTTATTTTGTTCATCATTTTCTGTTTGTCTACAGTTACAATACCCACCCACCCCCTCCTTCACTCCTTGTCTCCCCTCTCTCTAAGTATGTAATGCTCAGACATAATAATGAGCTTAATCAAAATATCTTAAGAATAAACATCAAACCGATATTACTTTTTAGGTATTTATTTCTCCATAGATATGAACAGTTCGGGGATAAGGATTGAAGGATTGAAAGCACTGTTCATTAACGAGAAGATTAATATTTATAATGTAAAATTAATACAAATTAATGCTCTACAAATTGTATGTACACAGATAACATGAACAGATGACAATATAATGTTAACATCTTTAAATAACTAAGAATATCATCAGATATAAAATGTGTATAACGTCACTACTCACGAACAAAATGGCGAATATTGATCTTTATAGAGTGAGAGCAAGATCGATATGGTTCTTTCATAAAATAAAGTATCATAGCCAAAACAAGCATTCAGAAAAGTACAGGTTGCTTATGGTCGTAAATTTGTTAATATTTTCTCATCTTAAATAAGTAATCACTTCGGAGAATTCTGATCAATTTATTGTAACTGTTACAAATAACTTTCACGAATTATATATTTCTATATTTAGCTAAAATAATTTCTAACAATGTTGTGAAAGGAAAATAAATACTGAATGTGATAGGATCAATGACAATGAATTTTTAAAATGTCTTTACCGTATGAACTAAATAAATAATCTTAAATAGAAGTTATGAATTGTTCTGCATCACTGCCTGCTATGTCTGCCGTATTTAAATGTCTTTTTATCTCACATTTCCACATTCTTTTTAGTTGATATATTCAATTTCAAGATACACATTATAAATATAAAATGAGTCACGCAATGTTAGTTGAACAACTTGCTTTTTAAAAGAACCGTGGTAAGCCTCAATGGGCACAAACTCGTACTTGTGAAATTGTTTGAAAAAAAGGTTTTAAACCCGGCATGGTTACCTGTTAAATATGTAAAGTATGAATCAAACCAAACTAATATTCAATCAAAATTGAAAAAAAAAAAAATAAATAGATAATGTTGCGTTCTGCTTTCAAAATTTATACATTTCAAGACATATTTTTTGGAACATAAACTAACCGAGATTTGACTCACCTTGAAATCAGTCCCTCTGTTGTACCCGGCATTTTAAAACTTGAAGCACTTGAAATTTTATCTGCATGAATGGTCTTTAATTTTTTTTTTTATTTACTAGAGTTTGAGTGAACTTAGTTAACCATAAATTTTATTTGAAAAACTTAAGCATACAGTAGAAACATGTTTGTTAAAGTAAAAGATCCGTATTAGATAGTGCAGAATAATACAGTTGACGGATTGTAATACAAGAAAATAGACATGAATGTCAGAAAAAAAAACACAGAGGAATATAGTAGGATTAACAAAATGTAATGTTACTGGTATAATGATACTGAAAAATATAATAGAGAGGTTTAGCGAGCTCACTTGTACGTGTAGATGTACGTGTAAACTACAAGTTAGAATTACACGTACACGTTAACATTTTTTTCTTGTTTAGCAAAGTATAACCTGTACTTGTACTTGTAAGTTTTTAAATGTAAAAGTGGTTTACATTTAAAAATCATCCGAAAAAGCAATGATTTTAATACGTATATCACCGTTTTACATAAATATGTGCATGTACTTATGAGAAAAAAGATTATACATATTTATTATATTTTCAATCGGTCAAAACCTGTTTCGAAAATCTAGATGTTGTGATTTTAACTCCCTATAAATTAATATTTTTCAATTACTGACGTTCAGTTCTTTTATCAGTATTTGCATTAAATATTCAGGTTTTAGAAAAACGCACACTTTTTGAAAAATAAACAGCAGTTAAAGAATTATAAGCTACATGTTTTGACTTAGGCCTACGTGTACTTGGCAATCTACACGTAACCTGCGTAAGAAGATACGTGTAGAAATTCGTCATTAGCAAAAGTGATGACGTAATGTACGCGTATACTTTGGTTTGCTAAACCTCTCTATTAATACCAAAGAAAACACGCGTACCATATTGTACCAATGCATATGGTTCTCAGGGGATGAATTTTTCTCTTACTCTACCTGAATGTATGATTATATTATATTTGACCATGTACAGGATAATGATTTTTCTTGAACCTATCTTTTTATTAAAAAAATTATTTTTAAATAAGGATATGAGAAGGACATGGAGATAACGAACAGTATTCAATATCAAAGTCCATAAAAGATACAAAATAAGAGCAGAGCAAACACGGACCTCCGAAACATCAGAGGTGGGATCAGGTGCCATGGAGGAGTGAGCATCCCCTGCCGATCGGTCACACCCGCCGTGTGCTCCTTGTCATGATCAGATAATAACGGAAAATTGCATTGTCAATTCAGTGTATAAATAATGGACTAACCATTAGTATGAAAAACGTCAGTCAGCATTTGACTCAATGATAAATTGCTGATAAAGTCATTGTATCGATTCGACCATAGAACTTACGAAATGATGACTTTAAACGAGTCTGCTGATATTCTTGTTTCATCAACTTGCGTGTCAATAATCTACCTCGTTTTATGAATTGTTCATACGTATAGCATGTTCTTGCGTATCGAATCAACTGAGATATATTCACTCCGTATGCAGGTGATGAAGGTATATTGCTGCATAAGTAAAGGACGTTGACAATAGAAAAGTTAAAGTCATCACGTTTATCATATACGTGACCGCGACTGGGAAAAAGCAACATCGATAAGAATACCATCAGAAATTGTTATTTATCAAGATGATGAATTTTTAGAAGATATAGAGCGTATTTTTCTAAACTTGTTCAGTTGTTGCTCCAAAATTTAACTTGCGCGACAGACAGTTTTGTGATCTAAGTGACAGCGAGACAGATACGAGTGTTTTGGTGATTTAAACTAGGATTCTGACTCTGAAAGTGACAATGACAAAAATGATAACGTCACCGACACGACGTTATACATAATCCGTTCCAAATTTTAGAATGACACAAGAGGGTGTAACTGGGTTTTATGGAATGCCATGTAGCACGAAAATTGACTTTGATGCAGCATTAGATAGAACGTTCTATCGTTAAAATGATATTGTCCTACGGACCTGGTTTAACGATTGTGGTGAGGGCTTGTACCGAGACACAGTTAGATTATTCTAACTATTTTTTACCCAGAACACATGGAAACAGTGGTAAGGCTCATCAGTGACAGACAAGGACAGAATCAAAACATTTATTACTAAGTATGCTAGTGACCATGCCCTGCCTTTACCAGGCCGACTGCCAAATTAAAAATCTGAGAAATTGCTTCTACTTCCATCGGATATGACAACTGCTGACATTTATGCTAAGTATGAGATTCTAGATGCAGAAACTTCAGAAAAATACACATAAGGATATTTCAAGGAACTTGGCATGAGTTGCTTCCATTTACAATCATGAAACCATGTACTGACCTATGTCAGCTTTGTCAGCATTTCTCTCATCAACTGTCTGTCTACAGTTTCTAATATGAATGACGAGGAAAAGGAAGAAATCCTTTCTACCTACATGCAGCATGTTTCCCAAACTAAGCAGAAAAGGGACTACTACAGACACCAGTGTACCATCAGCAAGGAAGCATTAATTTCCTTACCAGAAGAATGTAAACAAACTGGTTAGTTAAAATTTTATTGCAATTTTTTTTTCCTTTAGTGTATAGTTACAAGTAACAGATTAAAGTATACTTTCAGTTAATTAGCATTTAGCGGTAATGAACATTCAAGTACTATTATAATTATGTGATTAGATTTAGCCTATTATCAACCTGGGTAGCTCAATGGGTAGACCAGCTGACCAGGAGTCAAGGGTTCAATCCCATGCAGCCATGCATTTTCTTCTCTTTTTCCGTTAAGTAGTAATAGGAAAACAGACATACCTAAGTGTTTGCATTTAAATTTCTTCTGTGAATTGAATTTCTTTGTTCGTGAAATTGTAAATATACTGTGAATACATGTAACTATCAATACACACAAATGATCATGAATAATTTATTTTATTGAAGGAAATGCTCCATGCTCAGTTGATATGGATATGGAAATGCACTATTCCTTGGACTATGCACAACAAGTGCATTTTCCTCATCATGCCCAATAAGTGGGACCAATATTTTTCAAGACGCCCTGGAAATGCAATGTGTCTGGTGTATGTTGCGAGGGTTCAGGTATTTAATTCATAAGTCATTATATATTGCTTAGTTCTCCAATTCATTCAGAAATAAGTGTACATGTAATTCTTATAAGAATTGTATTAATTACCCTTTATTTGGAAATCTAATATTTGAGGAAACATCTAAAATACATGTATGTAAAGATATGCTTTTAAATGTATAATAATATATGTATGGGACTGATTCTGAATAAAACAATTTTAGTTATTATGAATTCTATTGATTATAGTTGCAGCAAAATATTAACACATTCTATTTTTGTCATAATGCATGTATATAAGCTAAATAAACAAGTCAATGGTTGAGTTATTTAGTTCTGATCAAAATTTTTGTTTTTACTTAAATGGCAGCCAAAAAGTGTTCTAATTGATTGACGAGGCTGAGAACACAGAGAAGGGTACTAATTCTGTCATTAATATGGTTCATCACTTTTTTCAGTACCATGGATATGGAGAAAAACAGCATCCATTCATTTTGACAACTGCAGTGGGCAAAACAAAAACAACTTTTTCTTATGGTCTGCTCTCTGGAGAGTTCTTGTAGGTAAGTGTACATCATAATGAAAAATATTTAATTTAATAATTAAAAATTGTACCCGGTAAAAGCATTGTTTGTTATTCAGTATGTTCAATGCCCAAAGTGTTTCATGCATGTATAATGTCAGTTTTGATAGTCATGAAATGCAAACTCTTCCTTAATGTAGCATTTGTATTTAAATTAAAAGAGTGTATTTCCTTCAATTAGGACTCCATGCTACTGTGGAATATTCCATGATGGTCGCAGGACACACTAAATTTGATCCTGACTGGCATTTTGGAGTCTGGCATTCATCCACTTCAGAAACCATGAATGATATAGCAGACACAGTCCGTCATTCATCTTGCAGAGGCCATAACACTCCTCAGCTCGTGCGAGATCCACAAACACCTGTGCAGTGTAGGGATTGGAAGTCGTACCTTGAACAGTTCTTCAAACCCTTGAAAAACATTCGAGGCTATCATCATTTCCGAGTAAGTGCTGAGACTTCTGGCATTGTTGAATGTACGGAGCTCTGTAATTCTATTCCTTTATGTGTTAATCTCCTGAAAGATCAGAATATCCTTCCCTCCGTAAATGATCCTCTGCCTCAAGAAATCCCAGCAGTGGCCAGCACCTGGTCTTGAGCCCAAAAGGGAATGATACCTCTATGAGGAAATCCATGAACAATGTATATCACTCTCTGCTAAAGACTCATCATGTCCAAAACCACTTGTACCAAAGAAAGAGGTGAAAGTTTATTCACTTGATCATTCTACGTCACACTTGGGGAAAAGGAAAAGTCTTCTCCTTAGATGTAAGGGAGAGTTATTGTGTGTAAGAAAGATTAGAAGTAAATGTATACATGTAGTTCCTATTGTATTACTTCCCGTAATGTGTTACATTGATGTACTTTTCTGTTCATCGAATTTCATTGCTTTACAACATTTGTTGGAATTGATACTTTAACTAAACTGTTTACATAAGCTGTGTCCTATGAGTAGTGTTACATCTCAACGGTTATTAAAAAAATGTGTAATAGTATGAAAATTGTTAACTGATATTTGCATTTTCTCTGCGACATTTTTAAATTTCAAAAGATACCATTTTCACGCTGCCCCCCATAATTTTATGTCTATAATTTTTATACTTAATACTGTTGATAATGTTAAGAAAGTACAGATGCATACTTCTATAATATCATAACAGTACATTTTATCCATAATGTGCATGTTTGCAATATTCAGAGTTATTGCCTGTTTTAAAAATAGTGATCTGCTATTCATCTTTTTGTGAATATGTTTACAGCTGTCAAAGAACCTCTGTCATTCTATATTCTATGTGATTCCTGGTGTATTTTGTCACAACTACAAATAATAATTTTCTTGTTATTTTGGAATGTAATTTCAATTTGTATATTTATCTTTATAATAATTATTGTGCATTTCTCATGTTTCTAGAGTTTATTTTATTGAAAATAAATGGTTGGATTATTTTTTTCATTATGCATCTTTTCTTCATTTTCTCTCTTTGGGCATCGATGCTGGAAGGATAATAAGTCAGTCTTCTGAATCAAATTCAATTGTTTCAACAGTCATATGTCATAACTAATAAGTAAAAATAACAGTATATTTAATGATTAATTTTTTTTCATCATATCCAAGCAAAATTTTAAGAAGAGTTTAAAGAAAAAGAAGAGATTGATCCTAATATACTAGTAGACTGAAAATGTTGAGATATGTTTGATTTTCTAATTACGACGTTACAGTAACGTCACTGACGTTATGATATGACTGAAAGATGCCTGCATACACGGGCCTGTATCTTCTTCATTTTTAATGATATTTGCATGAAATTTTGAATTTGTGTTATTCAAAGTATGGTGATTTAAAAAAGACTATAAAATAAATTTCGATATTTTACTCATCTGGCCCCATTTTCCCAGTCGCAGTCACATACATGTAGCTTGGTTATTAGATTACCATTAACGTCTTTTTCAAGTAAAATATCTAAGTATGAAACAGATGTGTCAGACTCTGTGGTATCTTTTATCTCAAGCTCATTAGGATATACACTGTATCGTATCGATGTAGGAATGGAAATTACCATTGTTAATTGACAATACGTCGTAGATATATATAAAAGTCGAGTTGAAGGCCACAGCAAGTATTTTCTTTTTTTTACTCATAAGATTTTGCGCAAATTCTGCTTTATATGAATATCAAAATAGTCTGTTAATAACGGAATTCCATGGGATTGTTGGAATACCTAGACACCAAAAAACCACATAGATATTGTCAATCAGAAACTCAAGCATCTCTTTAGTGTCAACTTCAGAGTACTTGTGTTTGCAATCAGAATGTACGTGTTTTAACAAAATAATTTTGCAAATGACCAATGACCAGATTTAAGTAAATTTACGAACAAAGTTTTCTGAGGTTTCAGCCTCGCCTTAATACTGCTCAGTTTGCTAGAACCAAGCCGTAATGTTGTGTGTAATATCATGATCATGACAAGGAGCATATGGCAGGTGTGACCGGTCGGCAGGGGATGCTTACTCCTCCATGGCACCTGATCCAACCTCTGATGCTTTGGGGGTCCGTGTTTGCTCTGCTCTTATTTTGTATTGTTTTATGGACTTTGAGATTGAATACTGTTCGTTATCTCCATATCCATCTGTTCCCCTATGTTTACCAGACACAAAAATAAGAAGAGTGTACGATTTGTATTATCAACAGTTCAATAACGCTTTATATTTGTGTAGGATTTTGTTTGATAACATCAGGGTGTTCGTTCCAAAGATTGACATTTAATACGATCTCTTCTGAATTTGATTTGTTTAGTGTGATACGTTTGTCAAGTTGAACTAGATTTAAAAAAATATTGAGGAGTTGGGCTTTAGACCATTTTGTGAAATTGTATTATATTATGTTTGTATCTCCTGGCTCTTCTTTCAAGTATTTCAACCTGTTTCTTGATAGAGACTCGTAGGACATTTGTAGAACTGGTTACTATACATAAGTTGTCTAGACCGGGAATGGCAACAATCCTACCCCAAAACACCTCCCGTCCATTTTGACCAACTCCCGCCAAGTTTTCCGTCCGGAATGTTTTTTCTTCTTATTTTAATTCATTTTAGAAATGAAAATAAAAGAAGATACTTTTTCTCAAGAAAAAAGTATATAAAGCAATGTTATTCTATCTCCAATTATCTCTTGTCTGTTTAATAAGGTAAGTGTCCCTAATGGAACCACTATTGATGTTTTCTTATCTATTATCAATTCCATACATCCGTACATAACGCAGGTTCGTCGGCAGGAACCAGTACGTACTGATCATGTACATGTAATATATCTAATTCTTTTTTCACTTCTGGATTATTGAACACAGAAGGATAGATGGTTTTCATATTGCCCCCCAATTTCTTAATACGTGACTTTCACATGGATCTGATACATTTAATCCATTCTGACAAGGTGATACATGTAGAGGATACTAGGAGTTTCGTTCTTATTCAGATCTACATCTCATACAGAGTATCTCACCTCTATTTCCCGGGATTCTTGTCACCGGAACATGAAATAACCTATTTACCCTTTCTCTAATTCTTTCTTTCTAACACGTCTTATTGCTTTTCTTCCAGGTCTCTAACAACGAACTAACTAATACTTACAGTACGGACTATTTTACACCCTTCAGAGTAGTCTACTTTGAGGGAGGACAGGTTATTTCATTTTAGCCTTACATCTTGGTCTAATTTGCGTTTTCACTAATCTTTACACAATTTGGACTCTTTCTTTTTAAGATTATACATACCCATGAAGGAATTACTGTATATAAACTGGCTATGCAAATTTCTTAGTTGATATCGTATACAGGAAAATTTCCGCCCTCGTTATATTTTCACCACTTTTGGCCTCATTAGGCGAATTTAATCAGGGCGAATTCAAAGAGTAAATATAAGTATAACAGCATAATTTCTTAAACAAAAACTATGACGGGGCGAATTTAATACGGAACAAAATTGTTTGCAAGTGTGAATGGGCAAAAATAACCCTGTATACAGTACTATATGTGTTTTTCGATTGATTTAAAAGACGAAATATTTTCTGCTAGGGAAACTTCCGAAGGTTAAGATCATATTAGTAATTTAGTATTTTTATGAGGAGAAAGAGTGAAAATTAATCTGTATGTTTCTTGGTTTCTAAGAATAAGTACAACACTGAACAAAGGTTTCTGAGGTTTCAGCCTCGCCACAATACTGTTCAGTTTGCAATAACCAAGTCGTAATGTTGTGTGTAATACTGTATACAGGGTTATTTTCGCCCCGTGTTATTTTCACCCTTTCACATTCAGAGACAAGTTTGCCCCGTTTTAAATTCGCCCGGAAAGATAATTGTTTAAAATACCACACTGTTTACTTTGTATTGTTTTATGGACTTTGAGTTTGAATACTGTTCATTATCTCCATATCCATCTGTTCCCCTATGTTTACCAGACACAAAAATAAGAAGAGTGTACGATTTGTATTATCAACAGTTCAATAACGCTTTATATTTGTGTAGGATTTTGTTTGATAACATCAGGGTGTTCGTTCCAAAGATTGACAGTTAATACAATCTCTTCTGAATTTGATTTGTTTAATGTGATATGTTTGTCAAGTTGAACTAGATTTAAAAAAAATATAGAGGAGTTGGGACTAGATTTAAAAAAAATATAGAGGAGTTGGGAGCCCTGTGGACCATTTTGTGAAATTGTATTATATTATGTTTGTATCTCCTGTCTCTTCTTTCAAGTATTTCAACCTGTTTCTTGATAGAGACTCGTAGGACATTTGTAGAATCGGTTACTATACATACGTCGTCTAGACCGGGAACGGCAACAATCCTACCCCAAAACACCTCCCGTCCATTTTGACCAACTCCCGCCAAGTTTTCCTTCCGGAATGTTTTTTTTCTTCTTATTTTAACTCAATTTAAAAATGAAAATAAAGAAGATACTTTTTCTCAAGAAAAAAGTATCTTAAGTAATGTTATTCTATCTCCAATCATCTCTTTTGTTGTTAAATAAGGTAAGTGTCCCTAATGGAACCACTATTGATGTTTTCTTATCTATTATCAATTCCATACATCCGTACATAACCCAGGTTAAAACGTCCAAGTAAGCTGTCAAAGCCAGTGCTTCTCGCAAAAGTCCAGTACTATCAGCTGCGATGCTCATTCTTTTTTGATAAGTACAGAAGCCCATTAGTGCTAACATGTATATACTGTAAAATCACATATTTTCGTTGGATAAAATTTTAAAGCTCCGAGGGGAAAATATTGGTTTCTGGGGACTTGATTTCGTGGTTTGAAAATATTTACTAGAAATGCATATGAAATTTTAAATTTCGTGGTGGTCATAAATTCATGGCTCTCCACACCTCGAAAACTACGGAAATTAAACCCCAAGAAAATTTGTGAATAAAAGAATAAGCTACATAAGCAGCAAATCTCCTTATACATGTATAAATATGTATGAAATGTATGATATGTAAAATATAAAAATAAAACCTCGAAATATATAAAGGAAATGTGAAATAATATTTCCATTTCTATTTCAGACTATCGTTGATGTTCCTGGCATACTCTACTAACTAGACAGTGATTCTTTAATAAAATCAAAACCTAGAAATATATATACATGTATACATATAAGAAAAAATGCGAAATATATAGAGAAAAATTTCCATTGCATGACCTTCTTAACAACAGTGATTCGCAAAAATCTGTCAAACCGCTTCCCGAGCTCGTCCGTACTGTTTGATTTGGTTCATTTTAGTTCAGTTTCAGAATAGCATTCAGTCTGAGTGCATTAATTTAGGATGGTTTTCAGTTTGTCTTCATAGGATGATTAACATTACAGCGAGAGATTTTTTTGCCTTATTTACCGTATAAGTGGATTTTTCTGCAGGATGCTATTTTTTTTTTTTGCAAAGTTCTGCGATCAAGTCTCAATCGCAAAATACATCCAAAAATTCTTTTCAATATTCCCTTGTAAGGCCCTCAATTGAGTCTGAATTTCACGCTTTACTGCATATACACAGGGTGATACATATAAGCAGACACATATGGCGGTGCTATGCACCACCTCGCTATTACACACAAAGGTCGTTGATATACAGGTTGAATTATATTTTTTTTCTCTTAAAACATGAACACGCAGGTTCAATTCAGTTTATACACGCTAAAATTGTGTTTTAACTGCTCGCAGTTATTTGCTAGGAAAAAAAGTATACTTTTTTTTCTCAGTTGATAGTTGAATGCTTGATAATCAATACTTTTGAGTTTACCTTGCATGGTCTGTAGCTCTTTATCCCACTAAATCTCCATATTAAAATAATTAAATAATTTAAAATTACTTTCAATTTTGGATTCTCCTTCTTGTAAAGCTGTATTTTAATGCTTTTTTCTGCTGTAAAATATAGGTTTGGACAAACATGTAATCATGTTGCAGGATTGTTATTCCGGGTGGAATATGCCAACAAGATGGGGTACACTTCATGTACATTTATAAATGTGAATGGATTGTACCAAAAGAGTGACCACTAGAGCCAGCCATGCTGAGGGACATGACTTTTGAGAGAGCTAAGCATGGAAAAACCGGTATTAAATTTAAAAACTTAATAATGTGTGAAAATGGTCAAAACAGTCTTTTTTTTTTAAAAAAAAAACAGTCTCAGAAGAATTTGAAACTAGAGGCACTGTGAGCAACGAGCACACTAAATGATACCCCCTGCCTCCCATATGAATAAAATGGCAGTGTGCATGTTTTGCTATGGGAAACCCAAAATATGTGTCAGATCAAAAAGTAAAATAGGGGGTGCACAATGGCATTATGTCATAAAGATTTTGTGAAATTTTCGTTATGTAGTATGAGAGGAGTATAAGAGATGGGTACTCCAAAGCGTAACAGATGGACGAATAGAGAGACAGACAGACATACCAGTTACTACCCCGATATATACCCTCCTGTTTTTTAAGCGGGGGTATAAGAATCATTACAAAATAGTTAAAGAATATTATTTCTTATGAATACTACGGAATTTTCATTAAATCAAGTACAATGGTCTTTGCAAATCAATCTAAACAGCACTGTAATAGAAAAGAATATTAGACAAATGTGTAACCTTACATACATATGTACAGTATTACAAGTAATTTTAAACTCATTTATTTAAAGGAAAAACGAGAACTTTAAATGGAAGCAGGAAAAACTATAATGGACTGCCAGAGGATAATGAAGAGGAAAACTTTTTAGCAACCTTTTCAGATGCATTGAGAGAAACCTTGCCTGATGCTTGTTTATTTAAAGGTTAAATATTACAATTCAATCTGTACTACATCATATACATGTACATATATTTATTTTGATAATGAAGTTTCTATTTTTTCACCGTTGATAGAAATCTCTACCCCAAAAATTTTAATAGTTCATCTCAATCATCTGACAAGGTTCCTCAATGAGTAATAAAATCATAAACAGCAGGATGAATTGACAACTATTTGAATTTATTCAATAATGTTAAACATGGGTGAAAATTGTTAAAAAGAGAGGTACATATGTATATTAAATAATAAATATATACATATATTAGTAATATTTTATGCCTGGTATAATTTATTTTAATGTAATTTAAAGGTCTAGATGTTGATCCACCTCACCAAGCCAAGGGGAAGGAACCACACGCTTCCGGAGCAGATATGATTATGGAGGATTGCTCACAGATCAACGTTCAACAATACTTCATGAAGTCCATGTTGTCATCATTTAAACTCAAAATGACACTAACATCAAGATCCCTCCCTCTACCATTACATATATTAGTAACAGTACTGAAGGTCAATCGTCCAATAGTACATGGCATGGATTGAGGATTGGTCGTTTGACATCCTCCAACTTTTATTGTATTCATACAAAAGTTGGAGGATGTCAATAATAAACCCACTGTTGTCCATGACGTTAAACCACGTGTGAAACATATCATGAGTTATACAAAAGTGAATCCTAACATAAAGTCTCTAAAATATGGTAAGGAAATGGAACAAGTTGCAAAGGGTATTTATTTGAAATAATTTTGTACAGCACATAAGACTGCCAAATCAGATGAATGTGGTATTGTTCTTGATTTTGTACACACTTACATTGCAGCCAGTCCAGATTTGTTAGTTTCATGTTCATGCTGTGGCGATGGCTGTGTCGAAATCAAGTGTCCATTGATAAAGCAATGTAGTTCATGTTTGTCATTTTGTACATGCAAAATACCAGTTTATCTTATTAACAAGTCAGGGAAATCGTTAAAAAGTAATCACTCTTATTTTGCTCAAATTCAAGGACAGATGCATGTTACTGGAAGAAAGTAGTGCGATTTTTTGTTTATACTTGTATTGGTACTTTCATAGAGAAAATACAGTACAACGAAACCTATTTTACAGATATTCTCAAAAGCCTTCAGTACTTTTTCTTTTCTTTTGTGTTGCCAGAGTTAAAATCCCACAATATAGAAAAATCACTAGTGGAGGAAGCAATGGAAGTAGATGAAAATGCAAATATTATTGATGGAGAGACATATTTTTGTCTATGTTGTAATCGAGTCATTGTTAACAATGTCACTACTTTAAAAGATAGAAGTATTTGTTGTAATTTATGTGGTCTTTGGTACCACTTTAAATGTGTTAATCTAACAGATGCAAAACTTAAGAAAACACCATCTTGGTACTGTAGTGAGTGTTCTATGTGAATACAGAAGTTACATGTACTTTAGTATATAGCTGTTACGTGTAAAGGTAGTACAAACACTCATTGAACATTTTAACTCATTTCTTATTAAGTACACCAGAAAAGGTCATATTTTCAATTGTCAAGGATTTTTGTAAGAAAAATTATAAACTGTGACATATTTTTGCCATAATTTGTATAGAATTAAAGACATTGGATCTTATATATTGGTCATTTTGGAGCCTACATTTTTGATTATGTTTAAGCATATTTACCTGTAAATTTTCCATTTCTGGACTATGTATGTTTTATTTGTAAATCACATATGTCTGAAAAACACTGGTATATGTATTAAAATATTTACTGAAAATTAGTAAGAAAAAGGTTGCCTTATAAACAGTCACACAAGTTTGTAATAGATTAATTGTTAATAAAAAAAATACACATTCTCGGGTCAAATGTTTGATTTCACAATCTTTTTACATGGGTCTGATATTTCAAACTGAATTTGAATATTCTTTGTCATATCTATTGTGTACTATCTTTAGGTATATGTACAATAAAATGTGAACTTTCTGAAAATGACATTAACAATGTCAACAATATATTGACAAACATGTAATGTATATATTACAATTATTACAATTATTAAAGCTTTGTCATATACTGATTTTATGTTTGTTATTACAAGATTTTAAAATTTAAGGTTTCTGGTTTTAGCTTATTTACAATTTTTTTTACCATTTCAATCATACCTAGGGAGGGGTGGATAAAGATTGCATATTCCACAAACAATTTTGAGTATATCGTCCAAATGTTGACAAATTGTAACAGGAACTACAAATTTCATTAAGCGAAAGAATTTAATACGTCTTATGGTTTGTTCTACATATATTCTTCTATTTGCTATTTCTATTGTTTTTTGAACATCATATGCAGTCATCTTTGCAATACCATGCCTTCCTGGTGGAACAAGCAAATTTGCATGAGAATATGATTCAGCTCTTCCATGAGATTCCTTTGTCTGCCAAGACACTATCGTGAGGTTCTATCAAGTCAAGGAAGCCAGAGTTAATTGTTATACATTTGTCACTGGCTCTACCTCCCCAACAGTTTGACACAGAATTGATCATTCAAGCTGGAGTGATACTTACAAGGAATTTTGTAGTGTAGTGGTGTTTGTAATCACTGCAGCACTGGTTTGAAACCATCATACTATGAGGTTTCTCAATGAAGACCCCCGAACAGTCAATAATGTGTCGAACTGATGAGTATTTCTGTGTTTTTAATTTTGGGGGCAAATTTGCATGGACCACTTCTCTCGGAGGGTTGAAAATTAGTATACTGATGTACTTGCTAAGAATCTTCACCCAAATGGTAAAGATTCTTGACACATACGACACAGAAATAGAAAATCCGTCTGCTAAATCTTTATCCAATAACCAAAGTCGGATTATCATTAAAGTTAAAACTAACTCGTCTCTAGTGGACAGTTTTCTTGATGCTCTACATTTCTTGAAAACCTTATGCTACAGTGTATTGCAGTGAAAGGATGGTCCTTTCCAGTACCTCACACTTTTTAGCTTAGGTTCAAGAGCATTATGCAGAGCATTGAATGAGTTCATTGATGGAACACCTGTATAAAACCTCACTTTTTTTGTCAGATTTTGATATGTTGGTAGGTTTTACAATGAATGTATTTCTCTTTAGCTTGTGATTCTCTTCCCTTGATTTGGCGAGTTCATATTCACGAACTTTAATTTTTGATTTAAGATGTAAAATTTCAGTACTTTTGTACATGCAAGGGTTACAAACTTCAACATAGTCATGGTCAAAAGAAACACTTTGTTTCAAACAAACTCTGTCCAATTGAGAAATATTTCTTTCTTTTGGAGGAGCTCTTCCTTGCTGAACCGGATTAGAGTGGCCCATGTGTAGAGTAGGGTAGGGGTTAAGTGTAGTTGGTTTCCCATCTACAAAATGGTATGAGCACACCTTCGAGTAGTAGGAATCTGGCTCCGAGTTACGATTCCATGAGGAACGATTTACATTTTTCACCCAGACAGCTCTTGCATGAGGGTCTTTTGCCACAGTTAGGAATGGAATAAGGACACGTTTCCCTGTTCCATAATTTGTATTGTGAACTGAACAAAATTGTAGTCTCTATTTTTGTAAACTATACCAGCTGTTTGTACATCCTTTTAGACATGATAATATTTAAAGAGTTTGTTATTAGTAGCTCTTGTAAATTGTAAAAAACTGTCAACAACGTAAGCAAAAAACACAACACAACAAAAAGCACATTTACCGACATTGATAAGCGATGAATATCTGAAAATATACATAAGTATGAATTCCCGTCACCAAATAAAAAAAATAAATAAATAAAAAATAAATGAATTATTCTTGTGGCTTAGTAATAAAATTTCTAACAAGTACGTACGACAGAAAAAGAGCAAAGTGAAAGTAAAGTCAAAAGAGTAGACAATTCCACTCACCGATTTTACAAGCTCAAATTTAAGAAAATTAAATGAAACTTTATAATCTTGAACTCTCGATAATAACCTTAGAACATTTTTTTCTGGTTTCTATATATTTTTTTAAACTTATGTGCTTAATTAATGTGTTATGAGCGGTTTTAATAAACTACCTTCCTTTCCAATTTCGATTATTTATCGGCATAAGAGCCCGGATGTAATTTTTTCCCCTATGACCTTTGACCTGACATGACGTTTTAGTGTGCAAAAGGACTATATTTTCCTGTATACAGTATTGATATAAGCACCGGTATATATCTATCGCATTCGTTACACCTTACTGCTTTATTGTCACGAATGGCGACATTCGTGCTGGTTATCTTGTTTTGCCTTTATCAGGTCTGGTACAATCACTAGAGTTAGCTACGTAGCTTGATTTACCTACCTAAAGTAGCTTTATTAAGCTATCAGATCAATCTTATTTCTTGAGGTGGTATGGGATACCAAACAAAACTTTTCCTACATATTTTTTTTACCGAATAAAAGATTTTGAAATCCCCCACCTTTCAGTTTATTAAATTGTAATTTTATTAATTTTTTTATTCTAATGAGAAATGTAAAAAAATGTTCTTTTTCCAAAGCTTAACATTTTAGACAAGAGTCATTAATGTAAAATGTACATAAAAATGAAAAGAATGACAAGAAATTTTCAACAAAAAATTAGCGTAAAAAAATGGGAAAAGTTTATCTCTTTAAAACAGACGTATAATATTAATATTTCATGAAAGTCTACAATAAGAATGTATCTCAATATGCTAGCAAAATGAAATAAACAAATAAAAAAAATACACAAATAGAAAAAAATCAGATGAATTTAAAACTTATTGAATTAAGGATATCTGATCCTCAGCCAGGAAAGATAACTCCAAAAATTAATATTTAATTTGAAATGCATCAAAACGAAGCTTGAAAATAATTTTTTTCATGCAACAATTTTCATTTTATTCTTCTTTGTTAGATTCAAGGTTTTTGAAAGTCTTAGAAAAGGTCTTATAAAAGTTGATATTTGTACTCTGTAAAAGGAAAAAAAATAATACAGTTTAGAGAAATAAAATTTTGTTGAATTCAGCTTTAGATACCAATGTTTATTAGTATGATATGAAATAAGAAGTGATTTGTGGTGATTTGCAATGATAGCAAAAGCCGTTTTTACATTATGTATTATAGAATACATGACGGAAATAAAAGACAAAAAATACCAAATAGGTTTAAAAATCATAAAAATTTATCTGATTGCCTGGACACCTATTATTTTGTAACATAAAATATATTTGTTGATCAATTTCCCATTAGAAAATGCATTTTTGATATTTTAATTTTTTTTCTGCAAAAATATTGGAGATTTGACAATTTTTCCTATATAATATGATAAACTTCAATCTTTAACTTTAAAGAAATACTATAAATAAATTTCCATAGCTTCGTGAATTCAGAGATACTTTTATTGAGTATTTTTGATTACTTAACTGCTAATTGTATGAACCTGAGGATCGGACTACCTTAAAAGATCCGGTCGGAAGAGTTATCCTTCTTTATTTTCCAGCGGTTGAAAAAACCTGGGTGCTTTTTGAAATGATGAGTATTTTATCTAAAACGTAAAAATTCGAACTTATTTTAGTGTAAGTTTTTAACTTTGAACTGTATTAAAAGCAATGCACGGACAATCACTTGCAAAGATATGTTTCATTCAGAACAGTCGCGTTCACCTAACAGTTCTGAGACTACACATGTATGTACAACAGCTGGCTAATTTATGACAAAACAGTTGAATTAAATAACAAAGAAGACAAGCTCTGGTTAACGTGTTAATTGATTGGTCATAATTTAGCACAATGTAAGTTAATCTCAGTTATCCTAGCTGCAGAACTGTAGCTCTCAGAAAAAATATATATTGATAGACTGGAGAGCTACAGAAACGTTGCTTCATAAGGAAACAACTTAGAGTTTGATAATTATTACAGTCCGAATTGCCTCTGTCATATTTAGTTTTTTTTGTTCCATTTTTAATCGAATATTACATAAATCTGGATGATAAGAACTCTAAATTATTTATGGCCTCAGGTTACTTTTGTTACCTTTTTATCATGGTATTAGCATCATATAGGGTCAATTATCAAATAATTGGGAAATGTTGTCTGGAATAGTTTTTGTTCATATTTTTGAATTTCTTTTTGTCATGGCTTTCAAATATTTTAAATAATGTTTTAGCTTTAACACATATAATATTTGCAAAGTGATGTCTAGAAATACATGTAACCTTAACATTGTGATTTATATTGCAAGAAATAAAAACAATGACAAAAATGAAAAAAAAAATTTAAAAAGTCCGAATTTCCTCTGCATTACCATACATTGACATTTGTTCCTGTATATTTCCTTCACATAATAAAATATTAATTTTTTAATATGACATTGAGTTAAAAGTTTGTTATCTTATCCATTTAGAATAATTTTTGATTTAACATGTATACTTTAATTAGAAAATTTCCTTTTTTGTTTTCTGAAACCTGAGTAAACGTCATCCTGAAATGTCTTATTTACTCAAATCCTGATATATATATATATATATATAATAAAACAATTTTGGACTCTTTTGCTTGTGAATATGATTTGTTATTAACCAGAAAAATATCATTACTGACATTTTTCTAGTGAATAACAAACTATATTCAACAAGCAAGAGTCCAAAATTGTATAGTAAATCTTGTCCGTTTTTGAATATTTGCGTGACTTAGACTTTTTTCTATTCCATTGGAGAAATAGATGTCACAACGCAAAATATAATAAACCAAGATTATTGCATTAATACTTACTTACTTCGTCTCTTAGATAGATAAGACTAAAACCTTTTATAAATTTAAGTTAAAAATTTTCAGAAGTCAAAAAGGTCAAACATGTTACTTTCATTTCACTTTTCTAATTGAACAAGGTTTTTGCATGATAAGTGACTTCTTTTCTGCCTTATAAGCTATGCAAACTCGATGCCAAGTTGTATGAAATACATAGAGATAATCATGATAAAGGTTTATCGACATATATTTACATCCACTGAATATTTTCTCCTTTATTTCTTAAGAAACCCCATTGCGTTCATCACTGCATAAACTACAGTAGGCAGGTCGCCTGTACAGACTTCTTAATCAGTGGCTGTTCCATCAATGAAACGTATAAAGACGTTCGCATCATTAATACAATATTTAATCTTTTTAATCCTACTTTAATTAATTATTTAAACAGATATAAATATAAACAATAAAATGCTTTCTTTGTTTGTTGTTACTGGAATGAACGGTCGCAGCTATTGCAGAAAAAATTTACATAACCCGCTTACGCGGGTTATGTATTTTTTCTGCAACAGCTGCTTCCGTTCATTTAAAGTCCCCATTTAAAGTCAACATTTTGTAAATTCTATAGTCGATACAATGAATCTGTTCGCAAACACAATGCTTCATTACCTCAAATGTGAACTGAGAAATTACTTTGTCTCTATTTTCAAACAGAATAAACTTCGTATTTTTAATGTTTACAAGATACAGGGAGCAAACAGCGAGTGTGTCGGGTGGACAGAAGATTCTTACTCCCTCATAGCATCTGATTTCACTTCTGTCTTTGAAGTTCGTGTTGTTAAGCTCACAATTTGCATTGTTTTTTTAAAATAGAATTTAGAACATAAAAATTCTTTCGCTATCTTCATATTCGTCGTAGAGAATTCCTCTGATTATTTCTTTGAGAATAAAACAAATCTTATGGTATATTTTTATTAATTTTCTTTTAACTGTGATCATATATTGTACTCCTCCATGAACCTGATCCCACATCTGATGTTTAAGAGGTCTGTGTTTGCTCTCTTCTTATTCTGTATTGTTTAAACAGGTTGATAATTAACACGGACCTTATAACATGTAAAATTATCTTGTACACCTAACTTGCAAATATATACAAAATATATACAAAGAATATAATATAACGACAGATGCACAATTTGGTTTTAAACACAATGCAAGTACCATTGATGCAATTTTTTTTTACAAACTCTGGTAAATAAGATGCTTAGAAATAAGAAAAGATTGTATTGTTGTTTTGTTGACTATAAAAAAAGCTTTTGATTATGTTAATAGATCTAGTCTGTGGATGAAGCTTAAATTATATGGTATAGATGGAAAATTATGTGTATAATTAAATCACTTTATCAGAAGGTGAAAGCATGTATAAAACATAATGGAGAACTGTCAGAGTATTTTAATATTACAACCGGTGTATTACAAGGTGAAATTTTGTCACCATTATTGTTTTCAATGTATGTCAATGATTTTGAAAATCATTTTATATCTACCAATTGTCCATCAATAGAATTACAAATGATTAATTTATTTTTACTTATGTATGCTGATGATACAGTATTAATGTCAGAAACACCAGAGGGTTTACAAAATATGTTAAATTCATTGTACATATACATTAGAGTGGAGTTTAACTGTTAATGTTGAAAAAACAAAATATTAGTGTTTAGAAACAGTGGACATATTAGAGCTAACGAACACTGGGAATATGATGGAAATACTGTAGAAGTAGTTGATGAGTTTAATTATCTTGGTATGTTGTTTAATTTTAATGGTAAATTTGCAAAAACACAACAACATTTTGCATCACAGGGAAGAAAAGCCATGTATAGTGTTTTGAATAGAATGAAAGATTTGAATTTTAACGTTAAAACACAATCAGATATGTTTGAGACTTATATTAGCCCTGTACTGTGTTATGCATCTGAAATTTGGGGATGGCACAAAGCTAAAGATATAGAAAAAGTACATCTTTCATTTTGTAAAAGAATACTTAAAGTAAGACAGAATACATATAATAGTATGGTATATTGTGAATTAGGTAAATTGCCTCTTGAATTGGCCAGGAAAAAGAAAATCTTTAAATACTGATTAAAATTAAGAAATAGTGACAATTGCATTCTTCAAGCATGTCTACAAGAAAGGTTAGAAAATAATGATGACTGGATTGTAAATATTAAGAATGAATTTTATAGGCTTGGTTTAGTAGAACTATTCGATAGCAATTGTATAAATAGTAACACAATTGATATTTTATATCAGAGAATGTGTGACGAATTTATCCAAAACATTGTGTCAGATTTAGGTAAATCACCAAAATGTCTCATTTATCAACACCTGGTAGATAATTTTACCCTTCAGTCTTATTTATGTAAACCAATACATCTAAAATATAGAGTAACAATTACCAGATTAAGACTATCTGCGCATAACTTAATGATTGAACAAGGAAGATATAATAAAACTTTGAGAAATAACGGAACATGTAGTCTCTGTCAATTAGGTAACATAGAAGATGAATTCCATTTTGTGTTAAAATGTCCACATTACAACACATTAAGACAAAAATACATTAAATCCTACTACTCCCGAAGACCAAGCGTCTTCAAATTGGTACATCTACTCAGTACACAGAATATAAAAGAATTATGTAATTTAGGAAAATTTTTGCAATTAGCGAATGCCTCAAGAACTGCATCTTTATCAATTTTATAGATTATCAGAAATATTATATGCTTTGTACATGTACGTTGTATGTTTATTCCATTTTTACACGTGTTAAGATATATTTATTTCATTATTACATGTGTTATGTCTATGAGATGTATGTCTCTCGACTTCAATAAAACTGAAACTGAAACTGAATATAACTAATTTACTAGGGCTATGATTCATTCAATACGGAAGATTTTTTTCTTCATATTATTAAATGGACATACCTGAGTGATTTTCAGTGCACGTCAGTAATTTGAGATTAATACTACCTGGGCAGAATGGGCATTTAAGTATATGGTTGCTACAAATTTATGTATCAGCTTTGTTTTGTTTTTGATTCCTATATTTGGAAATATTTTCTGTTTTTGGATGAATCTTTTCTGATACCCAAAAGAATTAAAATATTCAAGGAAAGTCTATTGGGTTTTTACTATTCAAAGTAAGTAAATTATCATCTAAATAATTAGTGTTCAGCATGTTCAAAAAACAAACAAGCGCTATGAAGAATGTAACAAATGTTTTATAGAATGTCCCAATTCAATTCCACATGGTTCCAATCAGCATACAACAAGAAGCCAAATAATGTCAGTTTGTAAAATTACATGTAGCTATTCAATAGCACATCAGTATATCGTTTGATTTTTAAGAAAATGAGATAACAGTCTTTGTGATTCACACGAATTTTATTGGATATATTTTTTTTCTTTTTTTTTTTTAATTAAATTATGAGCTTATATTGATCTGCATGAGATCTGATCCGACCTCATCTGTGCTTGCTCTGTCCCAATTAGTATTTAGCACTGGACTGATAACTATTCATTGCATTTTTTATTACAAGTAAAGCAAAATTTCAACCTAATTAGAAAATAAATAGATTAGTTAGACGATAGTTCATTATAATAACGATTTTTTTTGGTAGTAATTACAAAGGGTCATACCTCAGTGATTTTCAAGGCATGCCTTTAATTCCTGTACAGAACCTGACATTCTGGTATTAGGGCGCTTTATATTTAAATATCAAGATTGTTTTTATTTTATTTCTGTGTTTGGAAATATTTTTGGAAATATTCTCTGTTCCTAGATTTGATCTTTTCTGTTATCCAAAAAGATTAAAATATTCAAGGAAAGTCTGTTGGTTTATTAGCCCCCACCCCCTTTTCCCGCAAAAATAGACCTTATATAGGCATTAAAAATTTGGATTTACCTTTTTTGTTGGTTTATACCCCCTCCCCACTTTCAATTAGCCCCCCCCCCACATTCAATTTGCTTCCGACGCCCATGTGTGCAAACAAATAATATAAAGAATGCAACAAATACTTTACGGAATAATAAATCATGCTCCTTGTTCGTTTAGACATATTTTATTCAACATCGCCCCAAATCAATCAGCAAAAAACAGGCATCAAAATATCAGTTTGTGAATTTACATGACAATAACACTTCTATAAATTGTTTGAATTTAAAGAAAAAAAAATGGCATTCCCTGAAAATCACATGAATCTTGTTGATGTAAGAAGTTTGTCCCAAAAGTTCGTGTACAATGTCTTTATCAAAAGTAACAGCTCTTTTCATATTTATTCTATATCAAAATATTTCTAATGAAAAACCAATTCAGACTTGTTTAATTTTTATGGAATGTAATCTTTTGGAAAAATCTAGGTCTTTAAAGGTCGCAGCTAGTGCTCATAGAACAAGATTTAAATGCCATATACGGTGTGTTTGTGTCTAAATTTGCGTTGTTCCAAAGTACTGATAATTATTCAACACGGACGTTCTAACAAGTAAAGCAAACTTTACAGGGATGAAGACCATAGTTAATTAAAAAATAAAAATACCCAGATTTTAAAAAAAAATACAATTGGACACATCAGAGGAATTTTTAGTGCAAGTCTGTGATTTGATATTTCAACTCTCTGTTTCCTTCTTACGAAGTTGAAATATTAATTTTGTGTTGTTACAAGCTCTTCAGCCTTAATTGATTTTAATAAAGTATCATGAATGTATGTTTTTATATCATTCCAAAATAATTGGCCTTTAACCAGATAATGAAGACAAAACAAATTATCTGAGATCAAAATATAATCTATTCTACAACTTGGTATATGTTGTGCATTGCACAAAGTGAATCCCGATTTTCTTTCATTCAGATTTATCCATGTATCAAGCAAGTGAAATTTTTAAATTAAGGAGTAGAATAGATGAGTACTTGTGTCAAAACAATTATTTTCTTGTGCCACTTAAACACTGAAGAACGGTTCACTTTAGTACGTTTTCCCAACTGTTTATGGAAAATTATAGGTCTATGTTGTTTTTTCCTATATCATGTATATCTATACAAAATTTTATCACTGTTCTCTGCTGTCCCTTTTCCGAAAACGTTCCTTTTTTGAACAAAGACGATCCTGAGATTTCTTGGCCATTTCGAAACTTTGAACAGATCGCCGAAACTATTTTTTATGACGTAAGAATAAATTCATATGCTAATCGAGGCACTGGCGATACTTTCTAACTGACCAATCAGCTAGATATGCATTATGAGTGAATACCACAAAAGTACCAAGGAAGTTTTCTACTTGGAAAAAGGCTTTTTACCTGCTTTCCGATTAAAAATTTTTATGCATTTGAGTCACAGTTTAGACACGGTACTACGATTTCCTACTTTTCAGTTAATTACAAACAATTGGTTTTGAAAATATACATAGTCTGACGTTTTGTTAAATGTTTGGTAGGCAATTCGCTAGTCTACACGTATTCCCTAGTTACAGTGAATACAAATTGCATTTGTTGACCCAAAACGGGTAATGCTGAAGTTCCATGCATATTATTATGCGAAAAAAAGCCTTGGCTGACCATAAAAGTTTGAAATATAGTGGATATAATGTGTAAATTGACCTAAGCCCGTGTCTACGATAAAATGTTAACACGTAGTAAACCGGCATGTTTTGTTCTGTCATCGGATTGGACAATTGTTCTCGGTAAGCGACTACGTACGAAATAATAATGTTGTGAAATTCCTTTGATCGAGTTAATGTTTATATAATCAGGGTTTAAGGACAGATGATACAAACAATTTTTTTCTTTGAAAAAGATTTAATATCATGTCACAAGTTCAGAAAAGTGGATGGTTCATAGAATGTTTTTCTCTGAAGAACTGGAAAATGAAATAGACATGGAAAATACCAGTAATATTTCAATAAAAAAACAAATATAGATAAATCACAATCAGTAAAGGTTTACAGGTGAAAACAAATTTCAGAATATGTTATCTTGGCGCTAAAAGTGTAATATAAACTTTAGAAAAATATACCAAGCCTGGTGAATTTTAAAAGGAAGATCAAAATGACAAAAAATTAGCAATATCACATAGGCTGATTTTTACCATTTAGCTTTTCCTAATAAAATTTACCTGGCTTGGTATATTTTTCTTAAGTTTATATTACACTTCTATCACCATGTTAACATATTCTGAAATTTGTTTTCACCTGTAAACTTTTACTGAATGTGATTTGTCTATATTTGTTTTTTCATTGAAATATTACTAATATTTTCCAAGTCTTTTTCATATTCCAGTTCTTAGGAGAAAAAATTCTAAGAACCATCCACATTTCTGAACTTGTGACATGATATAAAATCTTTTTCAAAGAAAAAATTTGTTTGTATCATCTGTCCTTAAGATAGACTTAGCAATCAAAAGTTATCTCCTATGTCCAATCAATATTTCGAACATTCAGAAGATCAGGATCTGACTCAGCAGCTCTTTGGAAAGTATATAAGCGGGCTCACTCAAGTCCCAGTGTTCATTTGTGGAGAAGCCGTCAGAAGAGAAGAAAGGTATTTGTGTTATCTCATTTGCGGTGTCTCAAACTGCTGCAGACGGACCATTTGAGTGACATAAATCCTTACAGATAATAAAAGAATAGGGTAAATTAATATTATAAACGGGTGTTGGAAACCCGGTGGTTAAAACTTCAGGGTCTGGGAGCTAGTGCTCAAACAGAGTGTCAGACCAAAGGCTTAGAACTAGGAGATAACACACTTAGGAAAATTATAATTGTATAGACGATAAGTTTAAATCGTTTTGTTGTTGATTATTATTGATTGTGTTTGTTCTTATATTTCATCCAATCAGCTAAATAAGTCAAATAACGTAAGGAAAATTCTTTGTTTAAACTTTATCCGTGGTCTAACCAACAAAACACATTATAATAACAATAACCTTATAAGGTAGATTCCTCGGACATGCATATCCCTCTATTGTACAAAGACCCGCCTATTCTCTTCTCATAAAAGAACATATTGTCACAAACCAGGCCGAATTTTCCTGTCATATGGTCTAAAAAATCATAAATAATGCAGTAATCCTTAAAATTATAATGTGTCGGAACTATTAAAACTATTCAAAAGGCGTCATATTAATTCACTCATGTTAGAAAACTAATCAAAATCGTTGTATATTGAATATAATTCTTCGTAGAAAAAGGGGCCCCAGATAGCAGTTACGTCACATCATCCTTTAACAAGGATCGCGAAATTTGTTTGATATCAATTTATCTGTCAGTTGCATGTCTAGGTATGAAAATTGATTGAACTAGGAGCATGCTCTTTAGTTTCGAAAATCTGGCAAATGTACACATTATATACAGATATAGCAGAAATACACCTCCTTTGATGTTTTAGAAAGTTGTGTCCCAATTTGTATTGTTTGCATGGACTGATAATCAAAAATAATGGGAACAGATGTTTCCAAAAAAAGAACTCATTTTTTTTAACCTTTTTGTCTATGACATCTTTGACACAAATAGTACAGTTCAATCAACGTAAAACTGCATTGAAACAATAATCTTTACAAAATACATGTACAATGAAAACGAATATAGTAATGAATCTCAGAAAATCCATTTGGACAACACAAATTAGGAGCAGAGCTGACACAGACCTCTAAAACATCAGAGGGTGGTTTAAATGTCATGAAAGGGTATTACATCAATGTCGACCGGTCACACCCACCATGTGTTTCTTGTCATGATCGGACTAACAAAAAAGTCAGTAGGGGCTTGAAAATTTTTACGAAAAAAAAACACATCAAGATGGCCCAGGGTAGCTCGTGTAAAAATGTCAAAAGATATGGTGCATTTAAAATGCTTCTGTGAATCAATAAAATATGAGAAATTATAACAATTCAATGATGAGCATTGCTTATTATTGAAAATCTTAAAAAATTATATTGATAAAAGGTTAAACTATATAGATGCAAATTTTTAAGAAATTCATAAATATATATTTAAGAATGCATAGCTGTATTTATTTTTATACGCAACAGCTGCATGAGTAGACGAGTGTAGAATAATCTACTTTCAAGTTGTGTTTTATGGCTGCTTTTAATTCCTAAAAATTGCAATTTTTTTCACAATCGACATTTATCCTGGGGAAATGTATCCTTAAATCAAGATATACTTTTTAATGTTAACGTGAGAACTTAATTAGAGAGACAAATTTCGTTTAACACTCTGTTTCTTGTTTGTTTTAGATTGCCTTCACACAAAAAAGATGCTTGATTTAATTTTTCTTGGGTAAGAGATTTCAAAGTTTCATGGCCTAAATGATGACATGATTTTAAAAGAATTTATTTCAATACATTTTATTTGTTCATGCAATGGATGAAATATTGAAATCAACAATGGATAATTATTCCTTCCTTTACAGATTAATATATGTCCTGGTCGGAAAAATTATTGTCCGGTTTTTTAGAAATGGTAAGTATATATTTACTTAAATTCTAATTTAAGCTTAACTAATTGAAGACAATATTAGCCTATGCAATTTTAAAGAAGTAAATCCTTGGTATGACAAATTTTTTTTTCGTTTTACATTGATTCAAAACGCACCTCCTATAGTTTAGGTATGTTTCTATTATTTTCTGAACACGTTTGATTGACACAAAAGTATTGCCAGTACGTGCTCATTGATGTATGCAGAGTTAAACAAATTGAAAACACCCACATACGCAAATTGTCTTTGTAAACAAGACACGGGCTCTGTAAATGTTAATGTTTATGTTTCATGAAGTGAGTGCATTTTGTTAAACTCTGCACAGATCAAAGAGCACGGACTGACAATACAAGTGAGTTGGTTTTGCTTTCTCACATTTCTACTCTGATTTTTTTTTTGATTATACATGTAGTTTTAAGTTTTATTATTTTTCATTAATACACAACAAAATTTTCACTTTTTTAAGTATAAAGGGAAAAGTTAACTTCGTGAAAGTTCAAGAATGTATCAATCGAACGCGTTCCGAAATTTGTAGTTTCAGTAAGTTCAAGATAAATTTAGTTCTTTATAATATTTCCGGGCGAAATACTATAGCAACATATACATGTAAGTCATGATATTATACAGAAAATTTTAGATAATAAAACTTCAAATCTATGTCTAAGTCCAAATTCAAATGTTCCTCCTATAATAAGTAAAAATCAGCAAATCTATAGCTTAAAAGACATTGCAAAAATCATTTTAAGGAGGAATGCCACACCAACTTTTTATTTTATACATCTCTGAGTCAACCTTTTTTGATCACCTGAGCCGCCAAAGGCTCAAGTGAGCTTTTCTGCTCACAATTTGTACGTTGTCTGTCGTTGTCGTTGTTGTTGTCGTCATTGTTGTCGTAAACTTTTCACATTTTCAACTTCTTCTTAAAAACCACTGTGATAATTTCAACCAAACTTGCCACAAAGCATTCTTGGGTAAAGGGAATTCAAGTTTGTTCAAATGAAGGGCCACACCCCCATTCAAGGGGAGATAATTGGGAATTAATGAAAATTTGGTGGTGTCTTTTTAAAATCTTCTTCTCAAGAACCATTGTGCCAGGAAAGATTACACTTATGGAGAAACATCCTCAGGTAGTGTAGATTCAAGTTTTTTTCAAATCATGACCCCCGGGGGTAGGGCGGGGCCACAATGGCCGACCAAAATTTTACATACAAATATATAGGAAAATTCTTTAAAAATCTTCTTCTCAAAAATAACAAAGCCATAATTAATTATATTTATATGATAGCATCCTCAGGTACTGTAGATTCATGTTTATTCAAATCATGATACCCCGGGGGATTAGGCGGGGTCACAATGGCCCACCAACTTTTTACATAGAAATATATAGGAAAATTCTATTAAAATCTTCTTCTCAAGAATTACAAAGCCATAATTGATTATCTTTATATGGAAGGATCCTCAGGTAGTAAGATTCAAGTTTGTTCAAATCATGACCCCCGGGGGGTTGGGCAGGGCCACAATGACCAATAAAAGTTTTACATAGATATATTTACGAATTATTCTTTAAAAATCACCTTATCAAGAATAGCAAAGCCATGATTGGTCATGGGACTACTTTTGGATATAAACTATTCTACTTTTTCCCAGCCACAGTGCTCAGGTGAGCGATGTAGCCCACGGGCCTCTTGTTAAACAATGGTTTCAGCATTAAAAGGCCGATATTAGCTCTTCATAATTTTATATGATTTTTTTTGTATTTTTTCAAAGAAAATGAAAAAAAGAATATTTACATCCGAATTAGATGCTTTCTTGTTTTGCTGTAAATGAATGCATCACATGAATACCTAATCAAATTTGTAAAGAAGGTCGTATAGATATTAAATTTTTTAAGATAAAAAAATATTTATGAAAATAAAACACATAATTTGTGAATATTTTTTAAACTTGTGGTTAAAATCTTCTTAAAACCAGTCACAGCTAGGGAGAACATGTTCGTTAATCATATTTATAAAAGAAATTGAAACAAAATTTTTAAATTTTAGAGAACTTAATTTTTTTAATTTTGGCCAATCCCGATCAAAATTAAACCGATCCCATCCATTTTTGTACAATTATTGGAAATAAACAACATTTCCCGAAGAACACTAGTCTGATTAGGTGTAATAAGGGTTAAAACATTATTGAACTTGACATGAGATTTCTTCAATCTAAATACATGGAAGAGGCAATAAATTAGTATTTTATGCATTTTGTGTTACTTTTGATCGGGGTCGGTTTAATTTTGTTCGAGTTAGGTTTAAATATAAAACAAAAATAATTTCTCTAATGTTTGGCCATTTCGTTTCTATGGAATTCCATATACGACAGCCAACTGCCTACTGCCAACTGCTGACTGCTTACTGCCAACTGTCAGCTGCTTACTGCCAACTGCCAGACATATTTGAATAAATTTTACATTTATATTGATATTTATGTGAATTAAAAAAAAAACAGGCGCGGATCCAGGACAGTTTTTCCAAGATGGTCAACCTGGTAAATTAAATTGATTAAATAATTAATATGTTTCAAGTTATCTTATGTAATATTCAATATATGCGAATGATAAAGTACATTGTTTTTTTAAAATTTGTTTTCTTATTTGAAATAGGTAATAAAATGACTATTTTCTGCTTTTAATCTTTAAAGAAGTACCAAAACGGAGACAACAAAACCTTTGAAGAGATAAAAAAAATTGTCATTTCGCAGAGAAAGGTGTTTTGAAAATTAAATTGCATTTGCCAATATATTCTATAGTTAAAAATTCCTTAAATTAAAGATTGATACCTCTGTGTGTTATAATGTCTCACATGCATAGATGCGGGGGGGGGGGGGGGGCATCTAAAAATTTGTACAGTCATGGGTTAATGTATAAACTAAACGAACTAAGACTGACCTTGGACACTCCACTTAGAAAATGCCGATCAAACATTTATATCTCTTTGTTTTTACACATAAGATACAGTGTATGTTTTAAATGCATAGATCTAGAAAGAGGGGTCCGGACCACCCCTCTGAAATTTGTAAAGTTAATTAATGCACAAACTATACAAACTAAAAGTTATTTAATGTATAAAATAAATAAACTAAAAGGGACCTTAGAACCCCCTTCCCCCGAAAACGCGAATTCGTGTTAAGTTGGTATCAAAAATGTCATAGACATGAAGGTATAACGCATACCCCCCCTCCCCGGCCGAAATAATTTTTTACATTTAGGAAAGGACTTTACGTTTTTTTTTCTAGTCAAGAAATGTGGATTGGATTTTTTTTACCAAAGTGACTCTCTTGGAAAAAATGTCCTAGATCCCCACTTTTCTTTTTTTTTAAATTCACATAAATATCAATATAAAATTAAACAAATATAAAAAAGATTGTGTGGCAGTTGGCAGTAAGCAGCTGATAGTTGGCAGTAAGCAGTCAGCAGTTGGCAGTAAGCAGCTGATAGTTGGCAGTAAGCAGTCAGCAGTTGGCAGTAAGCAGCTGATAGTTGGCAGTAAGCAGTCAGCAGTTGGCAGTAAGCAGTTGGCGTTTCAATTTTTTTTTTCATAAATATGATTAACAAACGTGTTCTCCTCAGTTGTGACTAGTTCTATCGTGTTTTTAACCATAGGTTTAAAAAATATTCACAAATTATGTGTTTTATTTTCATAAATAATTTTTTATAAAAAAAAATTAAAAATTCTATCCAGCCTTTCTTTACATATTTTATTAGATATTTATATGATACATTCATTTACAGCGAAATTTCAACTCGGAAACATCTTCTTATTAAAAATACAAAAAATTAAATAGTGTTGACGGTGAGACCGTTAGGGCGATCGCAGATACTTATCCATTTTTCATTAAGATCAGACTCGTCAAACCGCACGTGGCATTCGATGCGTATAAGACTCTGACGTCATATGACGTCGTTTGCATGTTACTTTCCAAACCGAAGCCTAAAAACGGCTTTTTCAATCAGTTTATGACTACTTTTCTGCAATAAACAGATAAATTCGTTAAATCAAGGCAAGTTTATTCGTTTAACTTTTGTCGTTATTCTCGCAAGAACATTGCTTTAGCGTTTGTGTACGAAGCGATGCATTGTGGGTTAAAATTACTGCGGAAAAAAATTCCATGGAATGAATATGCAGTAGTCCGAATTTTCTCTTCGCCCAGGCGTTGTCGTTAGAGGTCGCAGTTACGAGCGTCGCTTCGCGAGGCTCGCTGCGCTCGCTATAAAATAATTGAAAGCTACTATCAGCCTTTCAGTGCTGAAACCAAAAGGATGACTGAAAGATCTATACAATAAAAAGTTGGTGTGGCATTCCACCTTAATGTCTCATTGAATTAGGGAATAACTATCTTCTAATTTGGTATTTGCGACCGTTAATACTGATTTAACGGTCGCAAACTTAGTTTTACCGGCGACACGTAAGCGGAGCTGATAAAACGGATTTTTGCGACCGTTAAACCAGCATTAACGGTCGAAAATACCAAACTAGAAGATAGTTATTTCCATTCTAATGCAATCTATGCATTTAGTTTGTCGTTTTCGTCTTATTTTCTTGAGTTTTGTTACATGAAATGCGTCAGGGGGCATTTTTGTGGGTCGTTCTATTACGTCGTCACAATGAAAAGCTTTCGCTCTAATTAATGCTCGTTTTTCTGATTCAAACAAAGCACATAAGCCAAATAAAACGTGTTACAAACCAATTGCAATAGAATGTGTGATTAAACTTTTCAAAAAAGCTTTTTAATAAGACAGCAATTGATTGTGTAAATTGAAATGAAATATCTTATGACTGTAGATTTAAAGTATCTACAAGAAGAATATAAAAAGAAAAGACGTCTTATGATATTCAAAGAAGATGAAAGTTTAAAATTATGTGACAATAACACTCAAAATGAGAATCAGGAACAAAACACAATCGATAATTTTCAATTTATAAATGCATCGTCCTCGTTGTCCATTCTCAAGCAACATGACGATACAAAGCTTCCTGGAACCTCTGTATGTTCGGAATTAGCATATCATCAAAACATTCAACTGTGTGATAAAGGGAAGAAAAGGGATTCTGACGTGTTGATGTGTATAGAAAACAAAACTACCAAAAGCAATGATAAAGTCTCAGACCACTGTGAAGACAAGGTCTGTCAATCAGATGCAGGCGATTATTCGAGTGCTTCAACAAAAGTTAAGCGCCTTAACAATCAGAAGACAACAGTATTCTCCAACTACACTTCAAATAATGATTCTCTCTGCAGCCCAAATTTTCTATCATTTCCTTATTCTTTATTCAAAAACGAAGATATAATAAATAACATTTTAAACTCAGTGGAAACAGTTGTTTGTACTGATATTCGGTTTGAAAGTATTCCACGCGAGATTGTGAAAAAAAAAAAAATTTCACACGAGAAGAGATGTTTGAACAAAATAAGGCTTTCTTCGAACATAAGAACTCAATCATCAGACAGAGAATGTCAAAATACAACTCCAATAAAAGAACTTGACGTTCATCAATGGCAGCATATGTCAACAGAGGCTAGAAAAAGAGAAGACAACCCAAGTCACCAATTTCAAAACGAACCACAGTCTTTTGAATTCACCCAGGTACTTGTTCAGCTCAGAATCAATGCTCTAGCAAATGGGAACACTAGAAATGGAGATGTAAAAAAGTAATATAAAGTCCTTGTTTGTCATTTTTGTCACAATATATGCAGGTTAGAAATATTTTTCGATGTATTTTACACATATAAATAAGTCTGGGGTAAGCAAACGAAATTGTGAGGCTCATATTACAAAAAAACATTGGAAAAAACTAAATATAAATGCGTTTTTTAATGAAAAAACAAAAGATGTTATATAAATGAACACCAATCATGAAAAATGCATTCTTAGAATTCTTATGAATTTCATTGTACCAATGGAAGACTTTATAAAAAATGAATAGAAGCAGTTTAGTACGATGATATTTCTCGTATACATGTATATTGAAAATACTGTTGTAGTTAAATCCCTTTCAAAACTAATTTTCACATGCTATCAGTGTGGTGTTAGGATAAAGTTAACCTCCTATCAAAAAGTGGGGAAAATAAAAAGAAACTTTAAGATACGTTCAAAATCAATATCAACGTTTTCCAATTATTCTGTGTTGATAATATATATAAATAACTGTCAAATATATATAGTATTATTCGAAATGTTTCATTTCAGATTATTGATAAATTCACAGATAAAAAAGATAGTTGATTGGTTTTATTTTTTATATGCAGCAAGTGAAAACGGAGAGCATCAACTGTCGTACATATCAACAAAGTAGTAAGTAACACATTTAGGGATGATGCCTACATAAAGCACAAATAAAAATCAGTCAGAAAACTAGAATAATGTATTGTATGACCCATGTAATGACAAAACAAATTATTCTGGCAGATTCATATATATATTCCTTTGCACCTCAAATGCCCAAACATAATGTCTATACAAAACGCTTTACAGATATAATGAATGTCGATCTTTTACATTCTTAGATATACGTCCGATGTACCCATCCTACGCCAGTTTCGCTGTAAGGATCATCTCCTTTACTGATTGGCCGGCAACCATGACGCAGAACCCCCATGACATGGCCCTGGCGGGCTTCTTCTACGCTGGGTTCGGCGACACCACACGATGCTTTTTCTGTGGAGGGGGGCTGAGGAACTGGGAGGCAGGGGACGACCCCTGGGTAAGTTCTATTCTTTCTGGAAGTTTATACTTAACGTAAAATTCTCATAATTGATACTACTTGACGTTATTATCAATTCAAAAACTACCAACTTTTTTTTTTACATATGAAAATTTAATTTGTAAGAGCCAGTTAATGTAGATTGTAAAAATGAAGTATGTGATTTCTTTTTGAGCTTATGAAGAGGTTAAATTAAACATTTAGGTTCATTTACATTGTTAGGGGAAATAAATGTGTTTCATGAAGGATATGGAGATAACGAACAGTATTTCATCTCAAAGGCCATAAAACAATACAAAATAAGAGCAGAGTAAACATGGACCTCCGAAACATCAGAGGTGAGATCAGGTGCCACGGTGGAGTGAGCATCCCCTGCTTACCGGTCACACCCGCCATAAGCTCCTTGTCATGATCGGGAAATAACGGAAAAATCCGTTGTCAATCCAGTGTATAAATAATGGACTAACAATTGGTATGAAAAACGTCAGTCAGCATTTGACTCAGTGATTAATTGTATTTCCTGACAAGCTCATTGTAGCAACCATATGACTTATGAAAAGATAACTTTAAACGAGACTGTTGATATTCTTGTTTCGTCAACTTGCTTGTTAATAATTTACCTCGTTTCAGAAATTGTTCATACGTAGAACATGCTCTAGCGTATCGAATCAATTGAGATATATAGCCTCCGTATGCAAGTATGCAAAATATGAAGTTATATTGCTGCATAAGTAAGGAAATTGACGATAGAAAAGTTAAAGTCATCATGTTTATCATATAGCATATTTAAATGTTTATTTAGTGACTGTATACGATAAAGACAAATTGTTACCTAATTTAAAGTAAATCCCAAACTGGATGCTTTCACCTTTTCTATCGTTATATCTCTGTTGTGATGTTTGAAACAAGAACAACTGACTGTATATTTCAGTTTGTTTATGGGATTTATGGAATGTCATTTTCTTTATCTATTCTTTACATTAAAATCATCCCTGTGATATCCGATTTTTTTTCATTTACGAGTAGCGAACATATTATTATTCATTCGAGTAATTTCATAGAAACAGGGTATAATTAAACTTCCGCTTAATATTTTGGAAAAACGATTGACTCTGTATTAAATCTCTAATTTTCAGGCTGAACATGCCACATGGTTTCCTTACTGTGAATTTTTGAGAGAAAACAGAGGGCAAAAGTACATTGACCATATTTTAAAGAGAGCAGCAAAGACAGTATGTAAAAAATAAATAATTCTTTAATATTGATCTTGTCATGAATAATTTGATTCCGAATGATGAACGCCATAGATAAGACTTTAGATGGATGCCAAAGAATCATTTAGAGTTGAATGCTTCATTTAGGAATTTATGGGAAAATAAAAATTAAAAGCAGAGTTTTACCTTGGAGACTGCAATAACGTATTCAAATTATACTTTACAAAGAGAAATGTGGGAACTCTGAGCCATTATACCTTCAATATTCTGTAAATGTATTACATTTGGCTGTGTATTCTTTTTAGTGCTTTTGGTGGAAAGCAGCTTCCGCCAATTTAAGTACAAGGCTAAAAGGTCATGCACAATTATTCATAAACAGGAACATTAGGAAATGCGCTAAATCAAATCTACACTTCAAAAATCAATTTCCGCCAAATATCGTACACGCTAAATATGATACATTTACAGTATACTTTTAATGTTTGGCTGAATCATTCACATCCTTTTTAGGACGAAGAACAAATAAAAGCACAAAGAGAAGGTTGGTAACCTTTTTTTTACATTTAAGAAGGTTACAATAAAGAAACACCAAAAACTTACGAACGAACGTAACCAAAAGCGGGGATCAGTCATTGTAGTCTATTGTATTCACGTCTGCATTATTGAATTCTTCAATTTTATTTGGATTTCTATCGAGAAAATCCCCACAAGATACCTCAAAGCCACGTCTTGTCGTAGTCGCTACCTTGACGCTACAATACATTTCAATGGACATTTAAACAAGGAAAGGAGTTCGGGAAGGGAAATGAAAGGAAAATTTAAAAAATGTCATTCTGCGCCATGAAAAAAATGATAGTATGTGCGGATCTAAAAGGGATCGAAGGGGGGGGGGATACTTTACGAAGGTTGGTCGGGACAAAAAGGAGTTATGGTCTAAAATTAAATTTTCAAATCCCCAAAATCTTTATAGAAATTCTTGCTCAAATACTATATGCTGCGATAAATAAAATTAATATGGCTTTAATACACAAGTATTATACCAAAGCCATATCATAAGTCCAGGGGGATGTCCGTTCGAAATTTGTTGGTTGATGAAGCTTCTTACAAATTTACAAAATCTTCATATAATTCTCACTGGTGCTAGTGGACGGGACCCCCCCCCCCCCCCCTCGATAACATCTCAGACCCAAAGCTATTTTTTATTTTCACTGTAAAAGCTCAAAGGTTTTCTCGAGATATTGCTATAAACAAAAGTGTAACGGACGGACAAAATTATGAGACGAACGGGCAGACCGAAATTAATATCCCCAACTTTCAAGGTGGGGGGTTGTCGGCGCAAAAATGGAACTTTAGTTAATTATGTTTTTGACAAAATTATATATTTGAGAGCAAGTTTCAGATAAGCATGCCATCATAGGACCTATGCCCCCTCCCCCAACCCCTGGAAAATATATTGATCCGGGTCCAAGATATTTTTTTGGCTTTCATTAATATACAATTTACAACATATAAAATTGATACAAAATTTGAGTTGATTTAAGATACTACGGGCATGGTTTTTATTTTTTAATAAAAAGTGTAATCTACATATATAAACAGAAATACATGTACACACGGTCGTATATGGGAACGAGATTGAGGGGTTGAGGATAGCCCCCCCCCCCCCCCCCCCATAATGAAGTCGATAAATAAACAATGTAATATTATAGAAAGCTTAGCTACTGTTTACTTGTGCCCCCTTAATAAAAAAAATCTTTCATTTTGGCTTCCCAAGGGATTGTTTGGTAGTGACTCTAAACTAAAAATGTTTGTTTGTGCCCCCCCCCCCCCCCACTGAAATTGCTTGCTTCAGGCCTGTTACATATATATGAAATAAAAGCAGCCCAAGATAATTTAGTTAAGATCGCCATTTAAAACATCATCTAAGAAGATATTGTCTACCATGAATGCTCGTTTATTTCTTTTAAGTGATATTTTCATAAATTTAAAAAAAGAATCTCTCTCTCTCTCTCTCTTTCTCTCTCTCAATACAAGACACTATATTGAGCGCACTACCTATTTACTTGATTGTACAGATTTATTTTTTTTCAAGCTGTAAAAGGGAACCTTTCTACATATGAACAAGGCGCACACTAAGAGTAGTTTGTATAGTTTCATCACTGAAGCATGACAAACCTGTTTCCTAATCTGTCTAAAGTTTATGGTGTATTTCCTTCTATATGTTCGATTTTTTAAAACTTTGTAAGTGATTACAAAAAATTCGACATGAGCAATCTTCAATTGCAACGTGGTTAAAACACTATCCGTTCTATTTTTACACTTATACTCATTTCTTCCAATTTTAAACTTCATATGGGTGCAATCACTGGTCCCGAGAAAACTATCGAGATACGAGAAGTTAGGGCGAGTTACGTTCGTTCGTAAGATGTTGGTGTTTCTCTAATAAAACATAATTTACATAACAGTGTAAATTATTTTTAAGTCATCAGATCAAACTTCGCGTCTCATTTGATCTGATGATCCGCGTCTGTCAACTCGACTTGATACGACCCTTCGGATCACGTTACTGTTATAATAATATGTACTATTTTTGTGTTTAAGATCAGAGTGACGAAATCAATGCAAATGAGAATGTGATAATGATTAAAGACTCCGCCATTCAAATTATTAGAGGGGTTGGATATAACGATGACACAATAAAAGCTGCAATCAACATTATCAAAAACCGATTTACAAAAGGTGCACAGAAACAACACTGTTTTACAATGAAAGCAAAACTCATCAGAAGTCTTTTTTATTTTTATAAATCAATATAACAATAACATTTCAAATATCTTTTACAGGAGAGGAAGTTTCAGCTGCTGATATTTTGAATGTTATCTTTGAACTGGAAGACGAGTCAACTCAGTTCCAATATGGTTTTATTTTATCACAAGTTTTTATTTTGTCATTTTTGTAGTGTGCTTTGAATCGATAATAATCTCTCAATAATAAAACATTGTATATCATCTTAAAGGTACTTGGACACAGATTTGAAGTTATTGTTTTCTGTATAATGTTACGACTTATATATTTTAATAGCATTTCACACAAAAATTAATTAAAAATCTTATTTCATGTAAAAGATATTATAACTTCAAACTATTTGGCGGGTTTGATTGACATATCCTTGCACTTTCACAAATTAATTTTATTCTTAATCCTTAGGAAAAAAGTGGTAATTTCGTTGTGTATAAATGAAAAATATTAATACTATAATCCAGAAAATTCAGAGTAAACATGTTCGAAAGCAAAACAAACACGCAATATAGTGTCAGTCCGTGCAGTTGTGGTAAGCAGACTGTGACGATTGAACGCACCCGGTGAATTATAAACATCAACATTAACAGAATTCGTGCCCCGTTTACAAAAACTGTGTACATAACACGAGTGTGCTCGATTTGCTAAACTCTGTACGCAACTCTTAGTTCGGAATGACGATACTAGTGAAGGAGTTTTGCTTTCTAACATTTCTACTCTGAATAAAATTATTTTTCTGCATAAAAGTTAATATTTCTCATTAATACACAGCAAAATTGCTACTTTTCCTAAGGATTAAGAATAAGGTTAAAATTTGTAAAAGTGCAAGGAAGTGTCAATCAGAACCGCCAAAAAATTTAAAGTTTTAATAACTTTTAAATGAAATAAAATTTTTAATTAATTTTTGTGTGAAATGCTATGAAAATATATAAGTCGTAATATTATAGAGAAAATATTGATTTCAAAACTGTGTCCAAGTACCTTTAAGTTCGTAACACAAATAGAACGACTATTTTTTTCTGATGGAACCAAAACCTGGTCAAATAAAAAAGATCAAAACATTTGACGGCATTTGACCAAAAAAATACTAGTATGTGGGATCATGCAAAGGTGTTTCAAATTCTATGCCTGTATTTCTCTACAAAATAGTACATAATACAAGTACACACTGAAATAAAATTTTCTTAAGAGACAGAAAAGCAAATTATTCTTCAACGTTTTAATTGTCTATCTGTACATTTATTCTCTATGGCATCTGATCCCATCTCTGATGTGTTAGAGGTCTTTGTTTCCTTTGCTCCTGATTTGAATTGTTTGAATGGACTTAAGGCCTAATTATAATTAGGTTCGTTATCTCCACATTACATTTCCAAGTCTAACCTCTGAATTATTAATAACTATCAGCTATAAACGAATAAATATTTAAAGAAGAAAAACGATTTATACATTTAATATTGATATGTAGCATTTTAATTTCCTATAGATTTAAACCGTTGTATATAAATATGATATTAAAAACATGAACACGGTATATCTTATAGAGACTTAATTACTACCAATCATAGATTGTGTGGCGTTGAAGACAAGAATTTACTGTCTATAAAATAGATCCTACAATTTCAGATATTAAAAACTAAAGATTTCAGGCCTACTGAAACCGACAATTGCTTTAACTTTTACATGTATTGCAACCATATCAAAATTTTCAGACATCACTCTCTCATTGTGAAGCCTTATGTCAAATTATATCTTCAAAGTTTACAATTTATCACTATTGTTAAATAAATTGAAAGAAATTTATTGGTGGTTTACTTTCATTAATATTCCATTTTTCGCTAGCAACTATTCCTTCAATTTTTCGGAAAATTTTTGTTTTTAGCAAAAAGTAGAAAAAAAAACCCGCAAAATAGAACACAGACTTTCAAACTCGGAAAACAAATCTTTCACGGCTTTCCTGTCACCCATTATCTTTTTTACGCATGGACAATATTTTGAATTGTTATACCCTTATAAATATCATTCTATATATTTATTACTTATAAAAAGTCCAACAAAAGAACAGTTTATTACATCGGTCTAACAATTTCACTATTGACCGGTCTTACATAAGAATTGTTAGACCGCAACGTCACTCGTCTGTTACGTCACAATTAATTAATCATCGTTCAATATCGGCGACGCGAAAATAGCCGAAGTTAAGAGCTACAAGAGTTGTTGCTAACAGCACGGAAGGGAAGAGTAGGTTTTGTGATAAATATTTTTTGTGATATCATAGGTATATAATTGATTTTGTTCTTTCTCAGCTTGATGTTTTATATTTACTGAAGAAGCCATAATTTTCCATATGAAATAATTGATAGAGTGTATTGATTAAATTGAACAATCTTAAGTGAGCAATGAAGGGTATAACAAAACAGTTATAGACTGGGATTCGGGCAACATATGATTTGCTGGACTTGAAGGTGAAAATGTTGCCCTTGGCCTGCGGCCTCGGGCAATATTTACACCTTCAGGTCCAACAAATCATATGTTGCCCTCATACCCAGTCAATAACTGTATAAAATTAATCTCAGCGACAGCTTCCTCGAAATGCCTTGGTTGTCAGAATAGCTCTGGTTGCTACTGTTTTAGAAAGAAAAAAAACATGACATTTGTTTAATTGTGAAACCAATTAAATAATCTTCCTTTATACCTCTTACACCATCCTTTTCCCCTAAAAAATGAAATTAAGTAACAAGAAAAAAGACATGCTTTTCTAATAACATGCATTTCTATTAATTTAAAGCCGACTCGGGACTCGGAGAATATGGCCAAGATGAGGGGAATCCTTGTATTTTGAATGGTAATTTAATATCTTTTATTTAGAGATTTGTCTAAAAAAAAATAAAATTCCAATAAAACAAAGTAACTTTCTTTATGCACTTGATCTAAGAATTTCTCAAATATAATTTTAGGTAAATATTAAACAGTTTAATGTCCACCAGGTAAAAAAAAAACAAATATTTTTTTTCACACACTATCATATGTATATGAAATATATCGCACCTCTAAAGTACTGTCTTCCAAATTAACCCAAAACTTCTTAATATTATAAAAAAAAATAATTATGCAGTTTTGACTTATTCAGTTAAAGAAAAGTTTTGAAAAGGAAATAATGGTGATTTGAAATTTACATGCTAGAAAATAAAACGGATGGAAAAGCATAAACATTTTTCTGAAATTGATATTTACATAATCATTATTAGGTACAGCTATTGAGAATAACAAATATTTTCCAGAATAGCATGAAGAGGATCCTTCTTAGATTTCCCAATTTTTAAGATGGACTTCTCTTCATCTAAGTTAGCCAAAATTAAATTATTTCCATAAAGAGCGAGTTAAAACAATGCTTTTCATTCCACACGGCTGGCTAAATCTGATTTTTTTTTGTTTTAACAATAGATCTTGGATCGTCTATAAGGCGTGAAAACTCGAGACTGAAGGACCAGGTAATGTGTAAGATATGTTTGGCTGAAAATGTGTCCATTGTCTTCCTACCCTGTGGTCATCTCGTCTGCTGTTCTGATTGTGCACCTGCCATGCTGAAGTGTCCCATCTGTTCAATGCTTGTCATGAACACCAGTAAAGTCTATCTTGCCCGATTATGATGAAATTTGAGGAACAATTTCACCGTAAAACAAATACAGACTGATTGGAAATTGTGCATTATTGATGAGTATTTGATCGTCTAGGATTCCGTCAGATATCGATCGTGGTGACGTTTTCATAATGAATTTCCTCCAACATATGTTTGGGTATTAAAAAACATGTGGAATTATTGCTTTTCAGTAAACACTCTCATGACAAACAAGTTCATAGTACAAATAATTAAGCACAGGTCTCCTTAAGAATCAGGCAAAAGGTGAATCCTGAGGGTTCTCAGAATTCGATGATTTTTCACACAATGGTTTCTCTTGCACTATGAACCACGTATGTAAAATTAAAATTATTTTGGGTCCTAGTTACTATGGAAACATGGCCAAAGAAATTTTCCCTAGCAACTAGTCAATTTTCCATTTGGATGGACAAATATATCACTAAACTTAGAGGCTTGAAATTGAATGTGAATATTACCAGAGGGGTTTTTAAATAATGTTATCATAAAGATAAACATTTCAAGTGATAAAACCATGTAATACATAAAGTTTTTAATTTAAGGTAGGATTCTTCTCATATTTTTAATGTTTAAAAATTAATGAAATTTTCACAGAATCAAGAAGACAATATCAGTAAGTGATAGTATCAGTGAAATTAAATTTGATCGTTTTATATTAGAGGCAAGGTCGGGTCAAGGTCATTATCTTTTTCCTTGACATTAAGAATAAAAAAAACCCTAACCCAATCATGTGTTACCTACTTCTATTTCAAAAGTTTAATGATTGTTCTTTTTGCATAAAAACATATTACTATATCGGGTCTATAGCATGATATTACCAAATTTACATAAATAATTTAACTTAACTGGATATTGGCTAATCTGAATTTTCTCTGTTTTTCTTAATTTTTAAGGATATATTAGTTATTTTCATATGCTTACTATATTTAACTTTTTCTTATTTTCACATATAATAAAGAAGTCTTATAAATGTACAAAATGATACAAAAACAAAAATTTTTGATCGTTTACTAAGAGAGAAAAAAAATACTTTTTATGGATTTTTGGCTCCAATTTGCACTTTGATAGCAAGTGTTTGAAAGCTAATAAAGTGCTAGTTTGTTTGAAAAATCACATTTATTTGATATATTTTGAAAGTTTAGTCCCTCATTATTAATCTAACTTACATTTCAAAATTTCTCCAAGTCTTCGATTGTGTAAAAATTATTACTAAATTCATTGTTCTATTATAATTTTGAGAGGTAGAAAAGAAGATATTTTCATACGCCACCATTCCGCCAAAAATATAGTCCCTGCTAGTTTTCAAACGCAGTTTACCATTTCTATCTAAAGTTGAACAATTGTGATGAGGAAAGAAAAATATGGTCTTTTAAATTCCTTACACCTCAATATATAAGCCACATAAGCAAATATACTGTTAATGTTTCATCTAGTCAGAAACCAGAGAAGAATCCTACCTTAAGATATTTCTTTTACAGGCAATGCAAGATATACATGTTGCATTTTTGCTGATTCGGCATTTTTGTTAATTTGGGCAATTTTCAAGCCCATATATCTCAAACTTCTGGCATTATACAAGAGTATGGTATATTTTACATTAAGGCAGAGGAATATCCTTTTTGGAATTCAAATTCAAAAACGAATGTTTTTTAATTTTTAAAATCAATTGCCTAGCAACAAAAATGGATGTTTTGATTATGAGAAAGAGACAAATGTCAAATGTGCGAGTTATTTATGGAATTAAATTTTTATCGGTGGATAGCAAAATCAAATTTTAAAGTAAAAACATATTTCTGAGACTTCTTTAGGAATCCAGGAATATTTTGCAAATACTAATCCCCATAGCAACATAAAATTCCCTATAGCAACAAAGGAAATAAGTCCACCTTTGACATGCACACATTTACAGATTTGATTATTTTGTCAAGAAATGATGACTAAGTAAATATAAAAAAATTAGTGGTGAACTTTACCAAAAGTAATTTTTGTTTTTAATTAATGCATAGCAATATTACTGAGCTTAAAACGTTAATAAAATTATACATTACAACAAGCTTAAGTGACTCTGTAAAGTCTCTGTACATAAGCATTTTAAGACAAATTCCCCGTACATGTATTTATCAAAATTAGTTGGCGATGCATAGTTACAGATTCTGATTTTTTCTATCATAATTTTAAACAAATATGTGATTGATTGTGAAATCTAGAAGAAATAAATGGAAATAAATTTGTGTTTTTTGTTTACAATCCAATACAAGAGATTCAAACAACAATGTTTATGGTGCAATTGTAATTTCACACTCGTTAGTGTTCATGTTATGTACTGAAAAATATCACAATATGGTAAATTAATTTTGGTCAGTTTTTGAAGGCTTAAAACAAAAAATGCAGTCATTTACAAATTAAGTATAAAAACCTAAATCCAAATGTTTTGGTAGGAGAACTTATCCAAACAGGCAAGGATTTGCTGTGTGTTAGAAGAAAAAAGACCAACATATACATGTAATACATAATAAAGACAAGAGGTAATAATTATAAATATAACAAATGATACTTCTCTCTCTCTCTCTCTCTCTCTCCATTTTTTGGCTTTCATGCATTTAACCCGAGATTCCTCTGCTTTGAAAATAGTGACACCTGAAGGGGTCTCTGCTCTGACTCTCCCCCGACACCGGTACATTTCGCAATAAAAATATTAGATGAAAAACATGTTTATGGGAGACAATGTAGACATACGTCAGATCAGACAGTGACAGACACAATCTCTACAATAAATGTACGTAACGCTGTATACTTTAGATTTACAATTTTTACCACATTTAAGTTTTTTCTCAAGAGCAATCTTTTTATGAAGTTAAAAATATGTATCTTGGTGCACAGGGGCTTGCTCCAGGTGTGTAAAATTTTTTTATTGAAATATCATTGTTTGTATAATTGGCATATATTTTTATTATTTTTTTTACAATGAAAGCCAGCACCAAATTTTATTTAAATGCAATAATACATTTTCTTTATTTCCCTTAACTGTAACGGCAAAAAGTTAAGGGGTGCCTTTCATTAAACATTTCTTATAGTGATAAGTTATGTTTGAAAAAACTGAGGGCGGGGCATCCCATTTGCCCCCTGTTGCTACATCCCTGGTTTGAAACAATTATCCAAATTGGATATAATAAATCTCCAATGCATCAATAGGAAGTCAATGCTCTAAGAAGGACAAAGACAGATAAATTTTCTAATATTTTGCACTGTAAATTTCTATCCCTAGCGTTCATAGCATTATTGATCACTTTGCATGAGATGATATACTTTTACCAAACAATGGATTTCGAAAAACAGCATACATCTTTCGAAGTGTACAGTCGCCCGAGAGGCGCAGTGGTTAGAGCGTCTGCTCTAGAGTCGCAAAGTAAGGAGTCAATCCTTGTGTTCGTATCCCACTGTGGGACGTGGAGACTGCATGGTCCTTCGGATGAGACCGTATAAACCGAGGTCCCGTGTCGCAGTAGGTTTTGGCACGAAAAAGATCCCTCCCTACTCTTTGGCCCTCAGTGCCGGGTATAGGAAAAAATTTGCAGCTCTCCATCGGCAAGTGGTGGTGTCTCCATGTAAGTGAAAAATTCTCGAGAGAGACGTTTACCAATATACAATCAATCAATCCATCGAAGTGTACAAATTCTCTTTAATTTTATGCGTTTTTTTAAACTTGTAATTTCTACTCCATTTCATTTGAAAAGCAATCATTTTGGAAAATTAATCAAACTGTTTTTGTAACTTCCAATGATATGTAGTGTTATCTAAAAGGAGGAGTATTATGATGTATTCAATAGGTATACCCTTATACATCAATAAACTAAAATTGTACAACAAAACATATATCTGCTATGTACCCTTTTCAGAATACATATACATGTAACAGTATCGTAATATATTGTGAATTAGGTGAATTCCCCTTTGAACTGGTAAGGAAAAAGAAAATCCTTAAATACTGGGTTTCTTCAAGTAGTGATAATTACATTCTTCAAGCATATCTCTAAAAAAAGGATAGAAAATAATGATGACTGCATTGTAAATATTAAAAATGAATTTCATTGGCTAGGCTTAGCAGAACTGTACATGTTCGATAGAAACTATAACACAATGTACAAACATGTATGTACTATACTCCCGAAGACCAAGTGCCCCCAAATTGGTGCAGTTACTTAGTCATGTTATTACACAGAATGAAATGAATTATGTAATCTAGGAAAATTTGTGCAACTAGCGACTGCATCACGAACAGTGCCTTTCACTTGTTTATACATTATAGAAAATATAATATGTACCGTACATGTTGCATGTAAAACTCATCATTATATCCCCCGCTTGAAAAGCGGGAGGGTATATACTATAAGGTAATCGGTATGCCCGTCCGTCCAGCTGTCCGTCTGTCCGTCTGTCAGTTACGCTTTGGGGTACCCATCTCTTATCCGCAACTCCTCCCATACCAATGAATGGAATTTGATGAAACTTTCACAGAATCTTTATTTCATTTTGTCATTGTGCACCTCCTATTTTTTCCGAACCTATTTTGGGTTTCCCACAACGAAACATGAACACTCCAATTATATTAATATGGGAAGCGGTGGTATCAGTTAGTGAGCTCATTGCTCACAGTACCTTTAGTTATATTTGTTAAAATGTATGATTATGAGATATATGTCTTTTGACTTCAATAAACTGAACGAAACTGAGATAAAATAAATAGAATGCCTAATGTCGTTAATGAACCTTAATTTCTAAAGAATAAATTCATTTCCAAATGTTTGAATTTAATTTAAAAAATGTTTTTTTTTATTTGCAGAACCTGATTTCTACTTCGTGCATTATTTAAAATACCAGTACCCACTAGATTTTCTGACTTCAACATACATTTGCATGTTTCTTAAGCTATCTGTTAACTTTACTAAAATTTGGCTGATGCTGCTATCTTAAGAAAACAAAAAAATCAAGAAAGTCGATCAAGGAATTTTGCCTTGGGGGGGGGGGGAGAAAGGGGGGGGGGGGGGGGCGAGTAGAAGGCAGGGGGTCCAGGGCTGCACTGAAGTCCCGAGTTGGTCTAGGGCAATGCACTAGTTGGGGTCTACAAATGAGATATGTTTTTCCCTTGATTTTAGGATAGTGTACATATAAATTTTATATACACTACTGTACATGTACAAAATCTTCGAACGGGTGTAGGGGGGGGGGGGGCTTGCCCGGTGTAACGTTGAATTTTAACCCGGGTTGAAAACTGACCCGGGGGTCATTTTTCAACGTTGAATACTGAGACCAAAGGTGTTGAATTTAGACCCTAATCCGTTGAAAACTGAGCCGGGTCGTGGAATTTTGATCATGAAACCGGTTCAAAATTCAACAGCATAAAAACACGTTTATGATTAGGTATGGAACTGCCTTATAGCACATAACTATACATTTATTATGACAATTTATCATAACGTGATGTGAACATATCTTTACGTTATGTCAATTTTTAATGAGATGATGTAAAATATCTTAACATCATGACATTGCTGCATTACATGAAGCTGATACATCCTTTCATTATGTCAGCACTTCATAACTTGAAGTAAAAAGTTCATTATGTGAAATGATAATTTAAAATGTGTTTACATTGTGTTAAAACTTTATTACGTGAAATGAATGTTTCTTTACATTATTTCATTTCTTTAATATGTGAGGTCAAAATTGCATTACGTCAAGTAAATTATACAATCATTGCTGGTTTTTGACGTCAATACAATGATTTAGCAATCTGAGGAGTACAATATTCACCGAGCCCGAAGGGCGAGGTTAATATTGTACTTCGAAGATGGCTAAACCATTGTATTGACCTAAAAACAGCAATAATTGTTTTATTATATGATTCACTGATAAAATGATACACCTCATTACTTGTTTGCATTTTATTAAGTCCTAGCCAAATGCAACAGAGTAGCAGAATTAAAATGTTAATAAACTTTACCAGTCGTATAAATTTGAAATGTTTTTATAAATCAATTTTAGTTGCCATGAAATAAATATATAATGTCAATCTTTTTTATAGGATATATTTTGAAAGGAAGGAATATTATCAAGGAAAACTGACTGCCAAAAAGTAAAAAAAAAATGTTGTTCAGTAAAAGTGTTGGAGGTCCCTGCATCCCCTCTTACCACCCTCACCTAAAATATAAATTCGCTTATGTTTTTTTCACATGAAAATAAAAATCATAGTCGTTTAAATAGCTTTTTAAAACAATTTGTATCAATTCGGATTTTCCCAATCTATTTTTAGATCAATGTAGAGGAAATAAATCCTTGTATTGACCTGAAATGTCGTGTGCAGGTCAATACAACGTATAATTATATAGTCTATTCATATTCCCTGTATAATCTATACAAGCGCAAACAGTTCATAACACTACATATTCACCGGATTTTAGGCCGTATTCACCGGAGGGTCAATGCGCGTGCAACGGCATAGTGACGTCAAAATCAAAACATCGAACAACGTAGTAAACATGCAATGGTTGCAACGGCCGCATCGAGCTACGTATCTGAGCAGGAAAACAATTATTCAAACCTATTTCAGGATTACTTTTTAACATCTGGACGTCTTACACATAGCGAAACTCGGAAAGGAAAACACGGAGGTTACGTACAGTAATCTGGAATTTTTTTTTTATTTTCAACAATGGAAGATCGCAAATGAAAATGGTGTCGTCATACAGGCTTCAATGTCTTATCTATTCAAATCCCGACTATATAATAAAACAATTATGGACTCTTTTGGTGTTGAATATGGTTTGTTATTCACCAGAAAAATATCTATATTGACCTCGGCTTCGCCTCGGTCAATATGAATATTTTTTCTGGTGAATAACAAACCATATTCAACACCAAAAGAGTCCATAACTGTATAATATTTTTCTAACATAGTTGGATCTCAGCCAATCAGAGGGGTTAAAATTATTCAATCATATAATAATGTGTTTTATAATTAAACTTATCATTACATGAAGTCAAAAATCCATTCCTTTTTGAAAGTGTATATTTCTATTAAATCAAAGCATTATTACGTGATTGCCTGACGTCACGGCGTCAGGCTGTATAAGGATTGATATTTCCAAGATCCGAAAGTGTGCGATCATATCTAGAGAGCTAGATTTTGTGCAAGCTGATTTACAATGGAATTCTTTACCTGCATTTTAAAAGAAACATTTTTCAGAAAAAAGAAATGATATTACTGATGCAAAATATTGCAGTGTTTACTTCCTTTACTCGTTTTGCATTGAACAGATTATTCCATGTAATTCGCCGGTTCAACATTTCCGTGTATCCTTTTTTCTGCCTTTCTATACTACTGGATCAGTCCATTTATATTCTATGAAAGGGGTGAATTGCTCTTTTCGCGCCAAATGTCACTAGTAAGCTATCCGCCCCTTTTCCTTGAATTGTTCTATTGTATGAATGAGTGTGCTAACTTCCATGAAAACTCCTTCTTATGCTTCAGAAATTCTATCAACAAGTTTTACATGATTACATCTTTCTTTAAAACAACATATCGTATGTACACATCAGTTTTTTTGACATGCAACATTAAAGAAATGATTTTTTCTAATTTGTTTCTTGATCCCGCGGTTGGTTTATTGCATAAATGGACTGGTCCAATAAAAATAAACAACGCAGTTCAAATCATCGTTTCCATGCCTTGTCTGATCTATAATGTGGCTCTGTTCAGATGCACACAATAAATAAGAAAGCAGTGAAAAATCTTGGATTTTTCTTTCCACAAAGGCCTAAATATTGAATTTACTTATTTCATTCTCAATATAAGATAGTGTCACTACCCCCCCCCCCTCCTTTTAAGAAAAAAAATAATGAACACACGTTACTAGTGTTTACTTCAGAGGAGAAAATACACTCTAGCAAAATGTGTATTTAATTATATCCATCTTTTAAAATGTTTACAATGCATGATTTGACAACAGATTTTATAATAGGTGTTACAATGTAGCTTGAAATCAATTTAGATCCAAGGGCAGGTCACTCCACTTGCAGACCCCCCCCCCCCCCCCCAGAATAACACTCTTTAGTATGCAGTGTAGAGATGATTCTTCTTCAAGTTAAACCAGAAGTCTCTATCGAGACTGAAGCTCTACTGGATTTTACTTAGCAAAGGAAGAGAAAAGTAGAAGTTGGGACTTGAAACTTTACAACAGCAATAAATAGAATAATGATCCTTGATTAAGTCTCTTTATGTTCTTAGTGTAGTCTACTTGCATGCCACATTGTATTATAATCAGACTAAAACTGTATTTAGGATAATATTTTGATAGTATTTTACAGAAATTTCTATCTTTAGTAACCAAGGCAATATTGTTCATCAAAATCAAAAAATGATATACAGAATAATGTTTCTTAGTGTAGTCTACTTCTGTGGAAAATTATATTGAAATCAGAACAAAACTGTAGGAGGCGTAGTATTCTGAAAGTATTTCACAGAAAGTTCTATGTTTCGTAACCATGGCAACATCGTTCATAAAAATCAAAAACCAATAAACAGAATTGTGCATCCCAGTGTAGTCACTTGCCGGTGCGCCAAGTTATATTGAAATCAGACCAAAACTGTAGGAGGAGTAGCATTTTGTATCAATTTAACAGAAATTTCTATAATTAGCAACCATGGCAACACCGTTCATTGAAATCAAAAACCGGTACACAGAATAATGTATCTTAGTGTAGTCTACTTGTGTGCCAAGTTATTATTTATGCTTATATTAATCAGACCAAAACTGTAGGAGGAGTAGCATTTTGAAAAATTGTTTACAGACAGACAGACAGACGGACGGACAGATGGACGGACGCTGGACGCATTGCTATCGCATAAGCTCTTCTGGTCTCTGACCAGTAGAGCTAATAAAATCAAGATTTCACTTACACAAGGTTCTCAAAATATAAAGTTGGGATATGTTTTAAACCCACAAAGGTATTTATGCTCAAAAGGTTTATCACTCTTTATGCAGATAAATTGATTGATTTAGTCAGGCAAGCTTTTTAAAAAGCTGTTACTTGTATAGATTAATATTTATGTTACGGCGAGAGCATCATGATGTGAGGTGAACACATCTGACCTTCATGTCAGTGCTTTATTACGTGGTGTATAAAGTACATAACATAATGCGAACATATCTTTATATTATATCAACACTTTATAACATTATGTCAATGAAGAAGGTACGGTTTCCATACAAATTTTGCCCTGTGATTTTCTAAAAAATGCTTTTTAAATAATTGAAATTCAATGCAGAAAAATCATACATGTCATTTTTCTCATATGTGCTTTTAAATGCTAATTATGACGTCATAAGCATGTGCATTTTCCCGTATTTTCTTAAAAAGTTGCAGAAGACAGCAATATTCAATGGAATTTTCTTTCAGATAACATTGTCCACAGGCATCGCCCACAAAGATCTTGAGATATGTGATTTGTTATTGAATTTTGCACAAAATATCAAAAAAATAACGTGGGCGACGGCTGTGGACAGTTTGCTAAAGGAAAATCACCCTTGAAATGTGCCGTTTTGAGGCTTTTTTCTGTTGAAAAAAGAGGAATGCTTCACATAAATGACGTTATATTTGCAGAATGGTAAACCTTCATGCCATATTCTTTCCTGATTTATCAAAGTCATTTATTTAACTAATATTTAAGCCTGTTTCAAAACTTTTTGATGTCATTACAGTTTTAGGGCGCAATAAAGCTAAAACCATACCTTCTTCTTTGGCGCGATGTGGATATATTATACATGTAACGTTAAGTCAACTCTTTCTTACTTGATCTAAAAATATCTTTATATTTTGTTAAATCTTTATCATGTTGATTCCAAAAGTGCATTACCTGATTAAAAATACATTTACATTATCTCAAAGCTGGATATCTAATATACAATGAATGTTGACAATCGTGTTTTAAAGACTGTTAAGGGGGGTCCTGATTGATTAGGAAGAATTACAGGCACAAAATATCAGCCCCCCTCTTTTCCCAGACATAACTTTACTAAAGAAAATATAATATTCATTGAAATTACAGCCCCTACCCCCACTTTTTGTTGAAGTATAGTCCACTGAGGGCAATGTAGTATATCTGAAAAATAATTAGGACTCAGTCTGATAGAAGTTTAACCCCCCCCCCCCCCCGCCCGAAATAGGATTCCCGGACTTTGGCAATTTCTTTGGGCTTGTCGAGTTTTTTTTTCGGGCAAATTAATTTTTTTTTTCTGGCAGACCTTCCCTTTCAAAAAAGATGTTACGTCAATGGAATTAGAAATTTTTTCAACCATTCTAGGGCTAGAATTCTATTACAAAAATCTATGCCTTAGTAAACATGCATGGGCACATATCAGTAGCGGATATGGGAATCTTTAACAAGGAAGGGGCGGTATATGGATGGCATAGGCGTCGGAACCGGGGAGGGCTAGGGGGAGGGTTAGCCCCCCTCTTTTTTTCCACAGATAGACTTAATATAGACATTGAACATCGCTGCATAGGTTAAGTCCCCCCCCCCCCCCCCCACTTTCCACAAACACGTTGTAGTTCAAGTTAAAATAATGTGGAAAGTGGTGCTGTTTGGAATAATAATAGCTAGTGAAGTTCGAACCTCCCCCTCCCCCTTCTTTTTGCTTGTCAGGTTTTTTATGAATGTATTAAAAAAATCTTACACTTAGCCCCCAACTCTCAATTTGCTTCTTACGCCAATGGCTGGAGACCAAGGAGGAAAGCAGAGAAGCTCTCAGGCTTTATAGTTTTATAGAAAAAAAATTTCAACTTAATTCAGCTAAACTTAATGTGAAACTAATGCAAAGTTCTACAAAGTAAAACCATTAAATTTATTAATTGTATGTAAATTTTTGTCACCAAATATGGTAGGGCGGAATTTCTGCCCCCCCCCCCCAACCCAACCCAACCCAACCCAACCCAACCCACCAGTGCACGTATGTTATACGATGTATTTATACTTTTAAAAGAAAGGAAAGTTTATGACTGATAAAAATCTTATGACAATGTTCTTAGTAAGATCAGAATTTTAAGACTTTTATCCAAAAAAAAAAAAAAAAAAAAAAAAAGAAAAAGAAAAAAAAATTGCTGCACGATTAATTATCAGATTAAAGTAAACGCAATTGAATTTCGACGTGACTTTAATTCACAGTCCCAGTTTTAAGGCTTTGCCCTTTTCAAGGTTGTCAATCATTTTCCGCTTTAAGTTTTTATCAAAGATGCCATTCCAAAATCGCTGAGAATTTCTTCTACGACAGTTTTCTCTCCCGCCAATTTTAGTGGTTGCGGAACGCAGAAAATACGTTATGCTCATATAAAGGCCGAGGATACCCGTGTTCGCATAACGTAATAGGGAATCGACATAATGTAGAAGAGTGCACACAGTATGACATGAGCTTTTTACATCAAAAACTAGGATATTTTTTTTAGCATGAGTGATAATTTCATATAATGGAATGGGTGATTGGCATGACATATAAGACATATATTCATATCACGTTATAAAATATTGACCTAGCGTATTTACTATTTTCGCATCACATAAATGTACTACCAACTTCAATATAAAGAGCGTCTATATTATGTATGAATACATCTACCTAATGTTATACAATGTTGATATTATATATATAATATATTTACATCATGTAAATTGGTGTTGAAATAATGGTTCGATTTTGGTACATAAAGAATTGACATAATGTAATGGAAGGTTGACACGATTGAATAGTAGTGTGAGTCAATATAATAAAGAACTGACATAATGTAATGAAAGGTTGACACAATGTAATTGATGTTTAATTAAATGTCATCAACATTAAACATAACGAAATGCAAGTTGACAAAATATAATTGTAGTATGTGTAAATGTCATAAAGTGTTGACATAATGTAAAGGAAAGTTGACACGATGCAAGGGAAGTGTGGGTTAATGTCATAAAGAATTGACATAATGTAACGGAAGGTTGACACAATGCAATAGTAGTGTGGGTTAATGTCATAAAGAGTTGATATAATGTAATGGAAGGTTGACATTATACAATTATGGACTTCAGTGTAGGTCGATATGTGGTTATAAGGACTCATGGCAATTGATATTGACCAAAGACACAGAAAGTGATAACGACCGAGCCTGCGAGGTCGCTATCATTTTCTGTGTCTGAGGTCAATATCAATTGTCATGAGTCCTTATAAGCACATATTGACCGTTCACTGAAGTCCATAATAGTTATATTATATAATCACTCAAAGTGAATGCACCGACACAGTCCTAACTAAACAGACTTGGCTGTCATTACGTCACAATGGTTAAAACACGCTTCTCATACTATGACGTCACGTTTTACGTAACTTCAGTGCAACCGAACGCTGTGTCGTGCGTTATCATTTTCCGCCGACGCACTTTCGCGTCGTTATCACAAAAGGAGGAATACCCTAACAAAAAAATACTATAGTAAACTATAGTTAACTATAGTTAAATATAGTTTACTATTGTAAATCAAAGTTCCAAAGTTTTGTTTTGTTTTGAACATATTTTATTGTATAATTTATACAATGGGATTGGTAACAAGTTCTTGCAACTTAAAAAAACCTCTCCCTGTAATATATACAATAATTAAATTAGTGATTGCCAAAATAACAATTTAAGGTGTAAAGTTATACATATACAAGATAAATACAAAATATTTCAAGTTAATACAAAATATTTCAAGTTAAGACACTTACTAAAGATTCAGAGTTCTTACAATAAGTAGATCTATAATGATACATGTAAATGATTACAATTAAAGTTTTCACCATAGTAAATCAAAGTTCCAAAGTTTTCACCATAGTAAATCAAAGTTCCAAAGTTTTTACTATAGTAAATCAAAGTTCCAAAGTTTTACCGTAGTAAATCAAAGTTTCAAAGTTTTCGCCATTGTAAATCAAAGTTCCAAAGTTTTTACTATAGTAAATCAAAGTTCCAAAGTTTTTACTATAGTAAATCAAAGTTCCAAAGTATTTACTATAGTAAATCAAAATTCCAAAGTTTTCGCCATAGTAAATCAAAGTTCCAAAGTTTATACCATAATTATTCAAAGTTACAAAGTTTTTACTATAGGTAATCAAAGTTTTAAAGTTATTACTATGTTTTTATAATTACTTTCAAGACTTACATATATTTTAATTAGTTTTTTTTAAATTAATTTTTAAACTATTTTAAGGGGGAGGAGGATGATATTTGGCTTGTTGTGGCTGATTTTTTTTTCGGTTCATATTAATTTAAATTGCAAAGTTATTAATTTAAATGCAATATTTTTATTTAACAGTAGAAAAAAAAACACGTTGACTGAAGTAAATGAAGCAAATATGTTGATTCCAAACGACGCATTTTTTATCTTATAGTAATTTTTTCTCCATTAATAAGAATTACGTTTAATCTGCACAAATTAAAATTAAAATAAAAACCGCTTATTTATCGGTGCAAGAGACATTTTTTACATTAAAACCGTTTTTTGAACTTTGTCCTATTAGGGGGACGAATCGGGTTTCTGAAAAAAAAGCTTTAATTCAAATCCTTATGTAAAATTTCATAAAATGTACAGAATTGGAAAGCAAAAACATAATCCCATGGGTTTATAGTACTTAATCAAAGTTCCAAAGTTTTCACTATAGTAAATCAAAGTTCCAAAGTTTTCACCATAGTAAATCAAAGTTCCAAAGTTTTCACCATAGTAAATCAAAGTTCCAAAGTTTTCACCATGGTAAATCAAAGTTCCGTAGTTTTCACCATAGTAAATCAAAGTTCCAAAGTTTTCACCATAGTAAATCAAAGTTCCAAAGTTTTCACCATAGTAAATCAAAGTTCCAAAGTTATAACTATGGTACTATAGTTAACTATAGTAAACTATAGTTAACTTTAGTTAACTATAGTTTACTATAGTATTTTTTTGTTAGGGTATCACGTGATGTCCTTTCAGGCAATGAAAATTACGAAATAAATCTTCTTATATAGTATAATGCAATAGTATTGTGGGTTAATGTCATAAAGAGTTGACATAATGCAATAGTAGTTTGGGTTAATGTCATAAAGAGTTGACATAATGTAATGGAAGGTTGACACAATGCAATCGTAGTGTGAGTAAATGTCATAAAGAGTTGACATAATGTAATGGAAGGTTGACACAATGCAATAGTAGTGTGAGTAAATGTCATAAAGTGTTGACATAATGTAGTCGAAGGTTGACGCAATGCAATGTTGTGTTCTGCTATAAGGCAGTGACGGCGTTCCATAATTAGGTTTTCACAACAGTGACTTAACAGGTCGAGACCACTAGATTTTCTGACGTCAGAATAAATTTGCATGTAAATTAGCCATCTGTTTACTTTACCTATTGTTGAATGAGCCGCAATGCATTGTGGGCTACTACAAGTACCCAGCTGTGTTGAAAATTACAGGCAACTTGAATTGTCCATTGGAAACTTATTTTCAATTATTTTTTGAAATTTGTGAAAGAAATGTTTAAAACGATGTATAATCTTTCATTTTTATGCACACATTTACAAAATTTGCTTTATGAAGCCTTATATCAACTTATAATACATCGGCCTAGTATACCATTGTTCAAAGAGACGTATAAGTGCTATCGTGTCGATAGAACATTGAGTTTTTTTTCACGTGATATACGTGTACATAGCTTTCGCAGGTAGTATATAGGTCCTTGTTTTTAGACAGCAGGAGAAAGTGTGCAATTATTATTTAACCCCTCAATATTATCAGGAAGTGTTTTATGTATATGCAAAAGTCAAAGCGCTTGTACGATATTCGAAGCAACTGTTAATCATCTAAAACAACTCCAATATTAGATGTGAGCAGTGTCTTTAGAATATAATCTTTCAATTTCGGTCTAATAAAGTTATAAAGAAGCTCTACAGTTTTTCCGGTGACGAGTTAAATTTTGTGCAGTAAACCGACGAAAACCACGTGTAGCCATTGAATCGTAAACACATGGTAGACTGTTATGCTTTGGAACCCTTTCATTTGATTGGAGAACGGGCGTGACGAAGACATCGCCACGTGTTGAAAATTGCCTTCCATATAAGGTAGTGGTCTCGACCTGCTTAATGCATAGGTATGAGGCCCCGTTTTGGAATTTACTGCCAAAAGTAATATCTCCAATTCGAATAGGTAATATCACCTATATATTGGATATATTTGTAAAAAATTGATACAAGACATAATCAAATAAATAAATTAGTATTCTGGATAAGTAAATCGTCTATAATTACTCCATCAATATATAAAAGGAAACACATTTATTTAATATTAAAAAGCAACAGCTTAATTTATGATGATCTCTACTAGTCTCTAAGTTTTAAAGAGAGAAAACTTGTGCTTTGTTCCCATTATTTTCAAATTTTGTTTTGTCAATCTATTTATGGAGTTTCATACAAAACAAAAAAGTGGATGTGCCCGACCTAGAAAAAATTGAGATGGCGGCCGATGTGTACCTTGTTTATTTTTAGGTATGGGTTTTATAATTTTTTTACTTAAAGAAAAAAGTAACGTCAAGTGCCTGTGGATTATACTCTGAATGGGTCCATTTATATTGAAGAATGACAGCATGTTTTTCAGCCGATGTTACGAGAAAAATTTGGTCGGCTCTACATCTGCTTAAAGTGACCTATGTGTTACTAAGGTTTTTCTTTTGATCGATGTCAGCCTATCTTCATACATCTAAAGAGTTTTGGAATTGACTATGCATTATCCTCATCTGTTGTGTGACGGATTTATGTAATTTCAAAACATGTCATGTCAATCAAGAATAAACTTACTATCCACGATATCTATGAAGTCTCATATTTTTAATAGCTTGTCTAAACATAACCAATTTATATGGTTAATGAACTGTGAAGATTTTGATGTGCTGTGCAAATTATGTGAATTCATAAGTCATGTATAGTTAGACAAATTCAAAATCATTTGATGTACCTTAGGTAAATACTTATGCTACACTGTGTTAATATGTTGTGTATATATGTGTTGTATTATATACTCTACATTGAACAGAAGTGGATAACTTTAATACATGTATAATAACAATATCCCAGATAGCAAGACATAGTTGGGCCAACGTTGGCCCAATTTTTTTTCCAACGTTGGCCCACTGTTGGTAACCTTACGTTGGCACACGGTAATTTTGCTCATCGGCCCAACGTTGTTCCAACATGTTGGCATATTGTTGGGCCAACGTAGGTATAATTGTTTGACAACTAACAGCCAACCTTAATAACTGGTTGGTTAGGTTGGCCCAACGTTGGCCCTTTGTTGAAATGTGAGATGGCATATTGTTGGGCCAACGTAGTTATTAGTGTATGCCAACGTTGAGCCAACCTTAACAACTGTTTGGTTAGGTTGGCCCAAAGTTGGCTTTATGTTGAAATGTCAGATGACATATTGTTGGGCCAACGTAGTTTTTAGTGTTTGCCAACTAACAGCCAACCTTAACAACTGGTTGGTTAGGTTGGCCCAATATTGACCCTTTTTTACAATGTCAGATGGCAAATTGTTGGGCCAACGTAGTTATTACATAGAAACATTTGCAGTTGGTTAAGTGATGCTTTACATAAACCAATTTAATGAATAAAAAAATTAATACGCAATTCAATCTGCATTCATAATGCATACATGGACATGTTCCATGAAAACATTACTATAATGATTCACTGTGAAAATATTTTATATACATCAATTCAATCATAATTTACAAAATAAATTTTAAAATAGACAATAAAGGTAAATTATGAAAAATTATCAATTCAAAGTTCTTAATCAGGGCTCACTTCCTTTATTACTGTCCTTTTGTTGTATTCCCGCTCTTTTTCCGTCCCTTCGTTGCCTCCCGTTTTCTTCATCTTGATTTTTGTCATACGTACTCGTACTTTATACACTTCTGTATGCATGGTCTTCGATTTCATCGTTATTTACCGCCACAACATTTTTTTCCTTGCAGTCTCTGACTGAAAATACAAAATAGTTTGATATTAGAAACAATACAATTACTGGTCCAACTTATGAATAAATATTACTTAAAATAAAATCTTTTAATAAAGACAATGATGTATTATACTATTAGTGCACCTTAATTTCCTTGTTACAATCGTGTCTGTAATAGACAGTTAAGAATTAGATAGAAATAACTTAAAAGATGTTATTTAGCCTTAACTTACAGTGCTTGTGTGCAAAAACATGAAAAGAATGAATTCCGAATCAGTTTTAATAGTTAATCTGAATAAATAAGAATAAATATACTTACATCGCTTCTAAATGCAGCTCTAGCAAGGGTATAATCCACAAATTTAAATTTCACTTCTTCTTGCTTGCCCTGCATTTTCAGTCTATCACCACCTGTGAGCAATTGAATCTGACAGCTCACTCCACAGTTTGGTGTAATATGATTCCTGCGCGACTTTCCAATCATTAGCGAAAGCCTACTTTTGTTTCAATTTAATTATAAAGCTGTGTCATTTTGATTTATGTATATGTAGGCTTCATTCACATCCTGTTCCTGAGAACTTATTCAGTCTTCTCTAAATTCTCATGAATACAACGCTCATGAAAAAATTCATTATTTCAAGGGTTTTATTTCAAATGAATAAGTATGCATGTGCACAATTCAAAAAAATATAGTAAAACACTCTTTGGTGCTGTGATCACTTAAGTTCAAAGTTAAAATATTGAAAATATGAGATCTAAACAAAAACAGTCATACAATTAAAAGCATGGACATAGAATGTCCTCTTAAATATTTCAGAATGTGCATCTAAATTGAAACTTAATTAGAACCAACTTTGTCCCAACGTAAAGTTCAGCAGCAAAAAATGACACCATCATTTAGTTGGCAGTATAATAATTGGGCCAGCGTTGGCCCAATATAAATACCCCATCCTTGAAACACCTAAACAAAAGAACACTCGTGCTTACATCGGGTCAACGTCGGGCCAACATACTACTACCAATTTGATAAAACACTTTCTTTAAGGATGTATTACAAATATTGGGCCAACATTGGGCAAACATACTACTACCAGTTTGATAAGAAACTTTTTAAGGATGTATTACAAACAGTGGGCCAACATTGGGCCAATATACTACTATCAACTTGATAAGACGCATTCTTTATGGGTGTTTTACAAACATCGGGCCAACGTTGGGCCAACATACTACTACCAGCTTTAAAAGACACTTTCTTTAAGGGTGTATTACAAGCAGTGGACCAACGTTGGGCCAACATTAACTTCCCTCCTTCCTTGGGAAGTAAAGTGAATTGAAGTTGCTAACGTTGGACCAACGTTGGGCCAATATAGGAATTCTGTCATGGTCGAGAGGGTTGGCATGGTGACGTTGGCCCAACGTTGTTCCCCCAACGCCAACCATACAACCTTTTGCCAATGTTGGCCCAACATAGTCTTGCTATCTGGGATACTATCCTTCAGCACTGACTCTTGCTGTCCATTGTAGTTTAATTTAATTAACACATGTGTCAAAATACAATTTATTTATATATTTATCTCCATAAATTTTATGTCTGTTTATTCTACATGGGGCAGAAGTGGAATTCTGTATATCCTTTAGCACCGACTCTTGCTGCCTCTTGTTGATGTTTCAAACATAGTTTTATGTGTTTTGATAACTATATATATATATATATATATATATATATATATATATATATATATATATATATATATATATATATATATATATATATAAATCATAAATATAAATCATAAATAATAATTATGCACATTTTTGGTACAACAACCCATCCTGTATGTCTAAATATGAAACTTAAAAATGCCACCAATATATATATCAGTATATATATATACTTATTAGAAGAATTGCTCTTCACCACATGTATTCTGTCTAATACTTTATTATGTTTATATGTAATTATATATATTATATGTTTATGCCCAATGGGCCCTGATTTGGTAATAAATTCTGTTCTATTCTATTCTATTCTATTCTGTAAAGCTCACTTGAGACCTCATGTGAGCAAGTCTGATCAAAAGCTTTTCCTTGTCTGTCGCTGTTGATGTCGTTGAAATCTTTTCAAAATTTCATCTTTTTCAGAACCAATTAAAATTGGTACAAAGTATGTTTGACTTAAGGAAATTCAAGTTTGTTGAAATGAGGGATCAAGCCTTTCCCAAGTTGAAAAAATTGTTGTTATCTAATGAAACCTTTTATTTAATTAATTTGATCATAATAATTACTTAATTTTTAAATCATGGTTACAGGAAAGTAGGGTGGGGCCGAAATAAATATTTACACAATGCTTTGTTTTAGATGTCTTCTTAAGAGTCACTGTGCCAAAAGATTTAAAACTAATATTTAAGTTTTATTCAATGTTTTTAAATACTCGACATTCATATTTGTTCAAATCATCATTAGAAAAACTAGAAAATCCTCTTCTCAGGAACGTCACCCGCGTGGCGCAGTTGTTAGAGCGTCTGCTCTAGAGTCGCGAAGTAAGGAGTCGATCCGTACCTCGCGGGTTCAGGTCCCGTGTCGCAGTAGGTGTTGGGACGAAAAAGATCCCTCCCTGCTCAATTGCCCTGAATGCCGATTACTAGTATAGGACACAATTTGCAGCTCTCCACTGGCAAGTGGTGGCGTCTCCGTATGAGTGAAAAAATCTCGAGAGAGGGACGTTAAACAATATTTATACAATCAATCAATATTCTCAGGAACAGGTAGTGTAAAGAAGAAGGTATGGTTTTAGCTTTATTGCACCCAAAAATGTAATGACATCAAAAAGTCTTGAAACTGGCATAAATATAAGTTAAAGAAATGACTTTGATAAATCAGGAAAGAATATGGCATGAAGGTTTACCATTCTGTAAATATGACGTCATTAATGTGAAGCATTTCTCTATTTTCAACAGAAAAAGCCTCAAAATGGCACATTTCAAGGGTGATTTCCCTTAGCAAACAGTGTCCGCATCTGTCGCCCACGCAAATTTTTGATACAAATCACATATCTCAAGATCTTTGTGGGCGATGCCTGTGGACAATGTTATCTGAAAGAAAATTCCATTGAAAATTGGTGTCTTCTGCAACTTTTTAAAGAAAATAGGGAAAATGCATATATTTATGACGTCATAATTAGCAATTAAAAACACATGTGAGAAAAATGACTTGTATGATCTTTCTGCATTGAATTTCAATTATTTAAAAAGCATGAGTTTTCAACTTTTACACCAGTTCCAATTTTTAGAAAATCACAGGGCAGAATTTGTATGGAAACCATACCTTCTTCTTTATTTATTTTCCTTCACATTCTGACCATTCGTAAATGTGGGTTACAAAATATTTTGTTTTACATAAAAAGGGGGAAAATCTACTGAGAACAACAGCATGGCCAGGATGATTAGATCAGCAATCTGGACATGGGGACGTTGTTTTTGTATATTTATGTTGAATAAAATTTTTACAATTGTTAAATACTCTTAAGCATATTTGATATTTTGTTCTAAAAAGTAAACAGGACTAAATGGCTGAAGCAAAGTTTGAATTTGTAAACGCAGACCTGTACGCATTTGAAGAATTTGAATGGTATTTACATTGTATTTTATCGGCATGGTATTTCGGGACCATTCTGGAGATTTTTTTAAGGTATATGTATCTAAAGCTCCCATGCTCTGAAATCAAAATACCTTGAAAATAAAAGCAAACAAGTAAAGAAATGGTTGGGATTGAGTGAAATAATCAAAACTGCATGGCAAAATTGCAATCAAAAGAAGTGATTTAAGCAATGTGAAATTTATTATTACGATTGTATCTTTTCTTTTACAAAAAGTTTTTACGCAAAATACTCTCTAAAGGGGTTTTCAGATGATTTTAGTAATACTAAAACTGAATCAAGAGAAAAGGTTATGGGTATTAAATGAATATGAAAGTGAACTGATTGGAAGATCGATATTATTTTCGACTCTTGGAGATAATCATGAAACCCTACTGATCATCACGCGATGCAAACAATCTGCAGGATTTATTATCATCACGTGAAAATTTTGCACATGCTATATCCTTTTCTGTATTCCATATATTTGAAATGATAAAATAACACTCTCGAGATACCGTCATCATAGTTTTAATATTTTGTTATGCTTCTCCGACCAAACACTGTACATATACTCTACATAAACATGTATACGTAACTTCTGTATTTACCTGTAACTCACAGAACAATTCAACTGTATTACCCTTTGTCCGACCCAATACAACACCGTTTCACAGACGCATACAGTACTTAATTTCTTAACAACACAGCTAGTATAGTTGCTCACTGTATGCTTCAAAGTTTGGCACTGAGAAATCCACTTAACACATAAAAGAGAGCTCTACTTACCAGATTACCAGTTAATTACCAGTTTATTAATATCTCTTTGGTTGTTATTTAACAACATAGAGATCAATGCATCATATTATTATAACATGTATACATGCGTGAGCAGTTTTTTTTCACATATACAAGTATACAGATTGTTTTTATAATGACATATTTCCATATACAGTGTAATGATTGTATATAAAGATGTTATTAACCTGGAGGTTTACCTATTGAACTATTAACCTGGAGGCTTACCTATTGAACTACTAATTTTATACACAGATAGTATTAATTACATGTACATGTAATTATGTTGCCACACGAAAAAAATAATGTTAATTATAAGAGCTTTTGAGGTATAGCGTATATTGAATGACCCAAGTGCTTGATAAAAAGAAAAGCATTCGGAGTGGGAAAAGTGTAAATACATTACACAAAAATGGTAACTTTTATGACGTGACGGCGCACCGGAAAGCTGTTCAGTTTAATTAAGATGTTGTAATCATGACCTTAGAGACTATAAATGAATGCAGAAGATAAAAATATGGCAAAACCTCTCGCTGTCTTGCAAAGATGTGAAATGAAATTTTTTTAAGCGAGAACTTTTAAAGCGAGTCCCAGTCCCGGTTAGAATAAAACATGTGGACAAAAAGTTCTGCTAACAGTGAAAGACGTTGTTATCGTAGAGCGTCGAAATTAGATTGGATACGTGTGGAATGACAAGAGAAAACTGCCCATAACTTTCTTATTAATTTCACGAAAGCCCAACGTGTATGAGAGATTTGTCCCTCGACTCTTATGAAGAAATCAAGAAAAAAAAACAAGTATGAGCATCAATGGAAGTACAATAATTTAAGGACTGGGGGGGGGGGGGGCTTATCAAACCTTTTAAAAAAGAGGAAACGCACCGCTGCTTTATTGACAAGCAATTTGATGAAACAAGAATATCAGCAGTCTCGTTTAAAGTCATCATTTCGTAAGTTCTATGGTCGATACAATGACCTTGTCTGCAAATACAATTTATAATTGACTCAAATGCTGACTGAAGTTTTTCATACCAATTGTAGTCTATTATTTATACACTGAATTGTGATCATGACAAGGAGCACACGGCGGGTGTGATCAGTCAGCAGGGGATGCTCACTCCTCCATGGAACCTGATCCCACTTCCGTATTTGCTCTGCTCCTATTTTGTAGTGTTATATGGACTTGAGATTGAATACTGTTCGTTATCTCCATTCCCTTCTTTAGACCCTTTGACATTATCATCCGTGTGTCGTACGGCGATACAATACACAAGAAAATTTTAACATTTGCTTATCTATGCATATACTGATTGAAAATTGTTATATGTAATGATGAGAATTGAAACGTTGATTCTAATGATGTAGATTTTGCAAGTCCTAGATGAAAGCGTATGACACACCGATTGCATCATGATTAATTTTTGTACAACGATCACGATTTTATACACGAGTTAAATAAAATATAAAAACAAGTAATATAAAACTAGATGTATTGGTAAAAATTGCACATAATTTGAATGATTTAAACAAGAATAAAACACAAATATAAGATTTAATTTTTAAAAATATGATTAAGGGGTGTAAATTTACAAACTAAAAATAGCACAAACAGCAATGCATTTCTTTACATGTAGTATGCATAGAAAATATTCATTGTGTTTTTGGTTTCCTGTACTCTTATGAATGCTGAATGTAATCGACAGAAATTGCATGGCCTAAATATTAATTATAAAAAGAATATCCTAAGTATATATTTCATATTCCTTATTTATAACAAATCGAGGATTGTATGCACTTGTAAATCTGTAGCATCGGGCATTATTGTCATACTTTGAACATGTATAAAACATAAAACGAATATAACCATGAAGAAAAATCCCTTTTATTACTAGATTCATTATTGTCAAAATCTGCACGGAAAATGAGTATACATGTGTAGCCAAATCCCATCCTATTACGTTCATATTTTATATCTTACATTTGATCTATAATATCATTAGAGTTCAGTTGAAATGCAATCCTGATTTCGATAGACTATTTTTTAAATTCTCAAATTCCTGCATACATAAATCAAAATGTGAAGGGTTATGATTTTACTATCAAAAATAAAGTTGCACAACTACATTTATTTACTCGATTTTCTGTAATCTTGAGTTCTGAAAAAGTTTTTGGTGAAATTCCACAACGCAGTTGATCCCAGCATTGCTTCAAAACGTAAGGAATTCCTCGTAATATTTAATCGAAAGGTATTGATGTACCAAATAGCTTTAAATCGATTAGGGAGGGATCCCTGTATGAAAAAGGTCACGCATCCACATTCTTGATAAGATCATCGAAAGTTTCGCCTTTTATACTGTCATTTAAGTTTGCAAGATAATTCGGTCCAACATGCTTCGTGAAGATGTAAAAAGATTATGCTAACTAGATATTTCAAATTCATTGATGTACATAAAGCGGTTTTAAATTTTATTGCGCAAGTCCACGAACTTTTTGATAACCCCTCGTACAAGAAATATGAGAAGAATCCTACCTTAATCATAATCATGTACAAACTCTTTCTGTTAAAGATAGATTTTCTAAAGGAAAAAAAATTGTACTAATAATTATCTGACAATATTCTCGATCAATTAAAGCCCAGCTTTCAGAACTTTAAAGAAATTAAATGATGCAAATCATATTGACGTAGAAAAACCAGGTTATAGAATATGGATATTTTTAAAATCAAATGACGCGTTACAATATATAGATTATTCGAGAATAACCTGGATTGGACCCAAACAAGATTATAATCCAATAATTTGGTAAAGAATTTGAGTCAATTCTTGTAAATCAATTTTAAAATCATTATGCAACTGTGGTTGTAAAATTTCATTCCCTTTTATAAGTTTAATTTCAATAATACAAACTTAGTAACGGAAGTGATGGAAAGCGAGAGAAGGTAAAAACGGATACGTATACCAAGTAGCTATGTTGTTAGTTTATATACATGGCTAAATCGCATAACTTTTTGAAATAAAGGTAGATTTATTTAACCTGGAATTTTCCATGAATCCTGAGGTCTTGAAATGAGAGAAAAGAGATGATTAATGTGGTTGTCCGGGGGGGGGGGGGGGTTCTGATACCAATCCAAGTTGTAGAGAAATATCATCATGCGCTCCTTTCTGGATATTACCTTTTAGGGTTTAGAATTTAAATTAAATTAAATTTTTTTTGTCATATTAAAATGTTCTTTGTTTTTTTTACATGATTTATCAAATTAAAAATATATGCTGTATACTTTCGCCAGAAAATGGTTTCTTATCTTATTGCACACATTGCATATTCCGAATTTGCTGAAGGAAGGCATATAATTTTTTGTGCTGTGAACCACCAACTTTTAAATTTATTTTAATTTTTTGTGGAATCAACGTATTTTAAATATCACATGTGATATGTACCTAATGCATCAATGGTGTTCGTTTTCTTTAAGTGTGTAGCAATGATGATTTTCTTTCATTGATTTTGAATTTCTTTAAGGTAAGATAAGATAATATAATATTTATTTAAAGTCGGGTATATCAACAAAGAAAATAGGAGCTATTTTCCGACTACAAAAAATACAACAATCATGCATAATAAACAAGAAACACCTTTTAAAATTGTAGGTCATTGTCTTGCCTGAGATTAATATATACAGACTTGACAAATCATCGATATAATTTTCAAAGGATCGATTGCTAGTATTGTATTTGAATAAAACACACTTTGTGGGCATTTAAACTTAAAGTCTGAGGCAAATTCCTATTCATGTTTTATCATCTATATATCGTGGACATTTATTTTGTAGTCTAAAATATTTTGAAGTCTAAAATATACTGTTTTTCGCCTTTGTAATTGATTAAATTGATTTATGTGATGCTGTTTTATTAACCCAAGGTGATTTCAACTAGGAGGTAGGAATCCCCCTTTTTATAAAGTACATGATTATAGAAATTGTTAAAATTTTTGTATTAACTGTGCAACTAAATAAGATATAAAAAATGGATACAGAAGGTGTCTAGAATAAGGAGTAAAAGGACGTTAATAAACCAGTGCTAAAAGTCTTCACAACAGTGCACAAACCATTTTGTGCCGAAATCGCAAATTTATGGGTTCTATAGCGTTATGGGTATGGTCAAAGACTCATATATAAAAGCATAACACTACACTTCTGCAGATATACGAGCTGAAGTAGATTGAAAACAATGTAAAAAGTCAATAAAACAATACAAAATAGGAGCAGAGCAAACACAGTTCCCTACAAAACATCAGAAGTTGGAGCAGGCGCCATGGAGGAGTGAGCATCCCCTGCCGACAAGTCACACCTACCGTGTATTCCTTGTCATGATCGGGAAATAAGTGAAAAATATGTCGTCAAATCAGGGTATAAAATGAACTAATAACTAGGGCTAATTGTAACGGGGACCGTTACAGATGTTCCCCAAACGCTCCCCAACTCCCTTTTGGTGCCATATTTCTTGAAGCTCTATTAAATAAGACATACTTTGTGCAATTTAGACTTAAACAACGTTTTCCCAGAAGACTACAAATTATATTTAAATTTTTGCATTACATGCGAGCTCATGTGAATGCATGTGGGTAATGATCATATCATCTTTTCTACACTATGTATATATATTCAAATAGACTTAATAGCACAGCATTAAATCCAGAAGTATTAAAAAAGTCACTTATTCAAGCATTTTTTTAAATTTCACTCATTTCACGTACACGCACGTGCAAGCATGTGCATGATGACCATACCTTCTTGTAGGGGTCCATTATGTCTATCAATATTCTAAATACCATCCTATTTCGTTGAAAACCAAGGGAGTTATAACCATTTAAAGTTTAAGCCAATCAGATTTCGGCGCACGTGCATGCATGTGATTTAATGACAATTGTTATATATCATATTGTAGAACATCCTATTGTATGCTTATGTTTTAAATTTCGTAGCATTTCGTCAAAAAACGGAAAAGATATTGATATTTTTGTTTCAGCCAATCAGAGTGAAGAACACGTGCAAGCATGTGCATGACGACCATACCATCTTGTTGGAGTCTATTATGTCTGTCTATGTTCTAAATCCCATCCTGTTTGGTTGAAAAACAAGGGAGTTATAGCCATTTAAAGTTTAAGCCAATCAGATTGCAGTGCACGTGCATGCGCATGTTTTCACGACAACTGTTATATATCATATTGTAGGACATCCTAATGCATGACTATGTTTGAAATTTCAAAGTATTTCGTCAAAAATTAAAAAAGATATTGCGATTTTTGTTTCAGCCAATCATAGCAAAGCACACGTGCACGCACGTGCATGACGACTACACCTCCTTGTAGGAGTCCATTATTTCTGTCTATGTTCTAAACCCCATACTGTTTAGTTGAAAAACAAAGGAGTTATAGCCATTTAAAGTATAAGCCAATCAGATTGCAGTGCACGTGCATGCGCGTGATTTTATGAAAATTATTATATATCATATTGTAGGATATCCTAAAGCATCCTATGTTTTAAATTTCAAAGTATTTCGTCAAAAAACAAAAAATATATTGAGAATTTTGTTCCAGCCAATCAGAGCAAAGCGCACGTTCATGCACGTGCAAGGATGTTCATGATGACAATATCTTCTTCTGGGAGTCCATCATGTCTGTCTATGATCTAAATCCCATGCTGTTTGGTTGAAAAACAAGGGAGTTATAGCCATTTAAAGTTTAAGCCAATCAGATTGCAGCGCACGTGCATGCGCGTGTTTTCATGACAATTATTATATATCATATTGTAGGACATCTTAAAGTATGCCTACGTTTTAAATTTCAAAGCATTTTGTAAAAAAACAGAAAAGATATTGAGATTTTTGTTTCAGCCAATCAGAGCAAAGCACATGTGCAAGCACGTGCATGCATGTGAATGATGACCATACCATGTTGTAGGAGTTCTGTATGTCTATCTATGTTCTAAATCTCATGCTGTTTGGTTGAAAACCAAGGGAGTTATAGTCATTTAAAGTTTCAGCCAATCAGATTGCAGCGCACGTGCATGCGCGTGATTTGATGAAAAATTTTATATATCATATTGTAGTACATCCTAATGCATGTCTATGTTATAAATTTCAAAGCATTTCATCATAAAACAAAAAAGATACTAGTGCTAATTGTAACGGGAACCGTTACAGATGTTCCCCAAACGCTCCCCAACTCCCTTTTGGTGCCATATTCCTGTAAGCCTTATTACATGTAAATAAGACAACATCTATGCATTTTTTACTTTAACAAGGTTTTCCCAGAAGGATACCAATTATATTAAAATTTGAACATTACACGCGTGCGCATGTGAATGCACGTGCGTAATGATCATATCATGTTGTCTACACTTATATTTTTAAATATGCTATATATTTAAGCATTTAGTCCAAAAGTATTAAAAAACACTCATTCGAGTGTATTTTTAATTTTACTCATTCCAAATGCACGCACGTGCGTGCACGTGCATGATTCCATATCTTATTGAAGAAGACTCTCATGTCTATCTATGTTCTAAATCCCATCCTGTTTGGTTGAAAACCAAGGGAGTTATAGCCATTTCAAGTTTCAGCCAATCAGATTGCAGCACACATGCATCCGCGTGATTTCATGAATTTTTTTCGACATCGTATCGTAGGATATCCTAGTGAATGACTATGTTTTAAATTTCAAACCATTTCCTCAAAAAACAAAGGAGATATAGCCATTTTAAATTTCAGCCAATCAGATTGCAGCACACGTGCGTGCGCGTGTTTTCTTGAATTTTTTTTGTATATCATATTGCAGGACATCCTAATGTATCACTATATTTTAAATTTCAAAGCATTTCGTCAAAAAACAAAGGCGATATAGTCATTTAAAGTATCAGCCAATCAGATTGCAGCACACGTGCATGCGCGTGATTTCATAAAACTTTTTCTATATCATATTGTTAGATATGAGAATTCATGACTATGTTTAAAATTTGAAAGCATTTCGTCTAAAAACAACAGAGATATTGCGATTTTTGTTTCAGCCAATCAGAGCAAAGCTCACGTGCACGCGCGTGAGTTCGTGCTAATTTGACAGTGTCACGATATTAACACTATTAATATCTCTTTAAGTAATGAGTTTCAAAGCATTTCATCAAAAAATGTAAAAGATACGACCATATTAAATATATCAGTCATTTTACTCACTTCACGCGCCCGCACGTGCATGCGTATGCGCGCAAAATGACCTTCGTTCGGCACATCTACACAACACACCTATTAACCCTAAAAAGGTTTTAACTTTGTTTGGTGAACAGTTTCTGAGAACACTTCCGGACAAAAAAGTACCGGAGAAGAAATAAGAAGAAAAAAGAATAATAATAATAATAATAACTAGAGCAAAGCTCGTTGCAAAGCAACGAGTAGGTCTTCCGTCCGGTTTTGACCGGAAGCGCCGGAACAAAAGAAAGCAATGAGCTAAGTAATCTCCAGTGACTTTATAATTTCAATTTTGCATCAAAACCTTCAAAATAAGCCATTTTTGCTACTTCCGGTTTGACCGGAAGTGACGACGACGGACGGAAAAACTCCTTTTTATGCTCCCAGAGACATATGTTACCCAAAAACTTGTCAGAAACGGCAAAAATACGCGTTTTCCAACCACTTCCGGTTTGGCCGGAAGTGACGACGCCGGACGTATTTTGACGACTCCAATAGATTAAGCTTGACATTTTGAACAACTTTGCTTCTTTGACGTATTACAAATTTTAAATACTTTTTGAGATATAAAGAAAAAACTTTCGGCCCCTCTCAGCCCCTAGTTTAAGGGGCCAGCCCTTTTTCCGAGGTATCAGTTGAAAGATCTTGGAATTCTATACTTTTTTTGTTCTACATGTTTTAACAAAATATTTCCAGGTAAAAAGATATCGTAGAAAAGGTGTCAAAAATTTTGAAATTCGCGATAGGACTTTTTTCGGGCCATAGCGAGCGCCGACGTGCAGCACTTCCGGAGAAAGAGAGTGGTGTGTGACAAAAGAGCACACGTTGCTCTATCATCGCTGAAAATCTCATGTTTCTGTCTTAAGGCATTTTCGAGAAAAATGATGGACAATGAGACCCCCTGAAAATCACTAAATCGTGGAAATCTCAAAACCGGAAGTGACGTCATCAAAACAAAAAATTATATATCAGGTTTGTTTGATGTTCTATCAGTCCTGAAAGTTTCATGAAAATCTATCGAGCCGTTTTCGAGAAATCGCGTGCACAAAATCGGTAAGAAAAAAAAACAATAATAATAATAATAACTAGAGCCGAGCTCGTTGCAAAGCAACGAGTAGGTCTTCCGTCCTGTTTGACCGGAAGTAACTTTCATTTAAAAAAAATTAGTGATGAAGTCCCAAAATGGTTTAATCCTTCAAATCTATGTTAATTATTGCAAAATAAAGCCATTTTCGCCAACTTCCAGTTTGACCGGAAATGACGACGACGGACGGAAAATTAAGATTTAAGCTTCCAGTGACATATAATATCCAAAAGCCTGTCAAGAACAGCAAAAATATGCAATTTTTGACTACTTCCGGTTTGACCGGAAGTGACGTCGCCGGACGTATTTTGACGACGCCATTAGATAAAGCTTGACATTTTGAACAACTTTGCTTCTTTGACGTATTACAAATTCTCAATACTTTTTGAGATATAAAGGAAAAACTTTTGGCCCCTTTTGGCCCTTTATTATAGAGGCCAGCCCCTTATTGTTGATATTTTTTGAAAGATCGTGACATTCTTCACAACTTTTGTTCTATATGTCTTTACAAAATATTAACGTGTAAAAAGATATTGCCAAAAATGTGTGAAAAATTTCTAAATTCCCGATAGGTCTTTTTTCGAGCCATAGCAAGCGCCGACGTGCTGCACTTCCGGAGAATAAGAAAGGTGTATGTCACATCAGCATATATTGCTATATCATCGCTGAAAATCTTACATTTCTATCTAAAAGCACTTTTGAGAAAAATGCTGGACAATGTGACCCTCTGAAAATCACTAAATCACAGAAATCTCGAAACCGGAAGTGACGTCATAAAAATAAAAAAATATATATCAGGTTTGATTGATGTTCCATCAGTCCTGAAAGTTTCATGAAAATCGATCGAGCCGTTTCCGAGAAATCGCGTGCACAAAATCGGTAAGAAAAAAAACAATAATAAAAATAATAAAAATAGTGGAAAAGAAACCTAAGAATAACAAGAAGGTCTTCCGCTGAAGACGGAAGACCTTAATAAAAATAGTGGAAAAGAAACCTAAGAATAACAAGAAGGTCTTCCGCTGAAGACGGAAGACCTTAATAATAAGAAACAGAGTAAAAACAATATGTTCCCCAACTTCGTTTGGGGAACATAATTAAGATTTCTGTTTCAGCCAATCAGAGCAAAGCGCACGTGCATGCGCGTGAGTTCATGCAAATTTGACCATGTCATCTTATCTACACATCTTATATATCTTTATATAATGAGTTTCAAAACATTTTATCAAAAAATATAAAAGTTACAACCATATTAAATATATCAGTCATTTTACTAATTGCACGCGCCCGCACGTGCATGCGAATGCGCGCAAAATGACCTTCGTTCAGCACATCTACACAACATGCCTACTAACCCTAAAAAGGTTTTAACTTAGTTTGGTGAACAGTTTCTGAGAACACTTCCGGACAGAAAAGTACCGGAGAAGAAATAAGAAGAAAAAAGAATAACTAGTGCTAATTGTAACGGGGACCGTTACAGATGTTCCCCAAACGCTCCCCGTGTCCCTTTTCGTGCCTTATTCCTCTAAGACTTTTTTTTATAAATATGCTTAGTATCTACGGACTCATTTAAGAATAAAAAGTTACAATGATATCAACTATATATCGTTTTACGTTTTGCATGCGCGCACACGTACATGTACATACATATGCAAGATGATTATTGCATGTTGGTTAAGCGATTAACATATCTTTCTATCCCACGGATCAAAGAAAAAAATACATATATAAAGTTACCATTTTTCAAGCATATGTCTTTTTTTAATATATCGATTCAAAATTTATTTCTCTACTTATTTTAACTTCGGGCTCAAAGTTGGTTTTATTCCTACGACAAGGCAGAGTTAAAGTCGACTAAGGGTATCACGCCAATAGCTAACCAATCAAAATAAACTTATTCAATAGTAGTTCCATACGTGGAAAAGGGATTTTCCTTTCTGTTCAGAATTTTTTTTTTATATTTCCTCTCAGGCCATTTTGACAACTCTGGTACCTGTGCCTAGTAAATTTTATATACTTTGTAAATAAATATATACTGTAAACCAATTATTATACACGTCATTTTTTATTCGCGACTGACCGCTAGAGAACTAATCCGCGACGATTTATTTCCGCGAACAAGTGGTCATATTTTTGTTTTATTTCCACATATATTTTTTGGTATCAAATTAAAAATTTATATCCGCCCATAAACTAGGTAAAATGCTACCGTGAGTACTGCTTACGCATTATCATTCAAGACATTCTGTGCATTGCGTCCATTTAAAATCTTATATCCGCACCTAAAGTAGGTAAAATGTTACCATGAGTATACTTCTTACGCATTATTCACGACGCTCGAATGAAAATCAGGAAAAAATCGAGGAAATTAAAGTTGATTTCAAACTCTCAGGTGTTAAAGTACCTCATGCTAATTGGGTAATTGACGCTTTATAAGATCTACATAGCCAAAGGGCAATTATTATAAATGGTTGGGACGGCGCAGGACTGGACCATAATTAGTCGTAATTAACCAGGCTATCTCTAACTCGTCTGTGACAATAATGAACAATAATAACACAAGCTGAAATAATTATTGACATTTTAATCATTTTTAGACAAATAGTTTTAGATTTGCCATTCGTTTATATCTTTTTTCTGAATGTTTGTAATTAAATTTCAACTGCCTCTAGAACACTAAAGTTCTTCCGTGATTACTCGTTGAACCGTCAGAATCGGTATTCAAAAAAGGGTAAACTCTAATCATAACATGGGAAAATGAACAACTGGTTCGCGACGATAAATATCCGCGAGCAGAGGTTACTCGCGGAACTCGCGGATATTTATCGCACGCGTATAATACTTGGTTTACAGTAAAGGTTTTTGACCGGAACTATTTATTTTTTCGAATGCATAGGGGGCTACTTTCTGGGGTTTACAAGAGATGTTTAAAAAGACATTCGTGTCAGCTAATGTGACCAATATTGTTTAACACCTTCTTATTAATATTTTTTACATGAATGCAAATACCTGATTATTTTTACGAAGGAGCGTACATGTATATTGATTTTTAATATACCGAAAAATCGCTATTTCTGGGGATTGCGTAATTCTAAAAAAAAATCAAATAAATTTCAAAGGTAAAACTAGTGCTAATTGTAACGGGGACCGTTACAGATGTTCCTCAAACGCTCCCCAACTCCCTTTTGGTGCCCTATTCCCTGTAATAATCTCTATTAGATAAGATATACTTTATGGAATTTAGACTTAATCAAGGTCTTCCCAGAAAAATACAAAATATATTTAAAAATAGGCATTGCACGCGTTTTCATGTGCATAACGACCATATAATCTTGTCTACAATATCTCAAATTTTAATATACATAATATTAAAGCATTTAATCCAAAAGTATTAAAAAATTCACTAATTCGAGTGTATTTTTAATTTTACTCATTTAACGTGCACGCACGTGGAAGCACGTGCATAATGACTTCACCTTTTTGTAGAAGTCCCTTATATTTATTTATGTTCTAAATCCCATGCTGTTTGGTTTAAAAACAAGGGAGTTACAGCCATTTGAAGTTTCAGCCAATCAGATTACAGCACACATGCATGCGCGTGATTTCATAAATTTTTATCTTTATCGTATTGAAGAATATCTAAATGAATGACTATATTTTAAAATTCCAAACATTTCGTCAAAAAACAAAGGAGATATAGCCATATAAAGTTTCAGCCAATCAGATTGCAGCACACGTGCATGCGCGTGATTTCATGATTTTTTTTCTATATCATATTTTAGGATATCTTAATGCATGACTATGTTTTAAATTTCAAAGCATTTCGTCAAAAAACAAAGGAGATAAAGCCATTTAAAGTTTCAGCCAATCAGATTGCAGCACGAGCGCATGCGCATGCTTTCATGAAAATTTTTATATATCATGCT